>NW_027445922.1:0-194389 GCF_038048845.1 Mixophyes fleayi
ATGATTCGATTCATGATTCATGATTCAATTCATGATTCATGATTCAATTTATGATTCTTGATTCATGTTTAATTTCATGATTCATTATTCATGATTCAATTCATGATTCATGATTCATGATTCAATTCATGATTCATGATTCATGATTCAATTCATCATTCAATTCATGATTCATGATTCATGATTCATGATTCAATTCATGATTCAATTCATGATTCATAATTCATGATTCAATTCATGATTCATAATTCATGATTCATGATTCAATTCATGATTAAATTCATAATTCATGATTCATGATTCATGATTAAATTCATGATTCATAATTCATGATTTATGATTCGATTCATGATTCATGATTCAATTCATGATTCATTATTCATGATTCAATTCATGATTCATGATTCATGATTCAATTCATGATTCATGATTCATGATTCATGATTCATGATTCAATTCATGATTCATGATTAATGATTCAATTCATGATTCATGATTTGATTCATGATTCATGATTGAATTCATGATTCAATTCATGATTCACGATTCATGATTCAATTTATGATTCATGATTCATGATTCAATTCATGATTCAATTCATGATTCAATTCATGATTCATGATTCAATTTATGATTTATGATTCATGATTCAATTCATGATTCATGATTCATGATTCAATTCATAATTCATAAATCATGATTCATGATTCAATTCATGATTCATGATTCAATTCATGTTTCATGATTCATGATTCGATTCATGATTCATGATTCATGATTCAATTCATGATTCATTATTCATGATTCAATTCATGATTCATGATTCAATTCATGATTCATGATTCATGATTCATGATTCATGATTCAATTCATGTTTCATGATTCATGATTCATGATACAATTCATGATTCATGATTCATGATTCGATTCATGATTCAATAAATGATTAATAATTTATGATTTAATTCATGATTCATGATTCGATTCATGATTCATGATTCATGATTCAATTCATGATTCATGATTCAATTCATGATTCATGATTCATGATTCAATTCATGATTCATAATTTATGATTTAATTCATGATTCATGATTCATGATCCATGATTCAATTCATGATTCAATTCATGATTCATGATTCAATTCATGATTCATAATTCATGATTCATGATTCAATTCATCATTTAATTCATGATTCATGATTCATGATTCATGATTCAATTCATGATTCAATTCATGATTCATGATTGATGATTCAATTCATGATTCATAATTCATGATTGATGATTCAATTCATGATTCATAATTCATGATTCATGATTCAATTCATGATTCATAATTCATGATTCATGAATCAATTCATGATTCATAATTCATGATTTATGATTTGATTCATGATTCATGATTCATGATTCATGATTTATGATTCGATTCATGATTCATGATTCATGATTCAACTCATGATTCATTATTCATGATTCAATTCATGATTCATGATTCATGATCCATGATTAAATTCATGATTCAATTCATGATTCATGATTCATGATTTAATTCATTATTCATGATTCGATTCATGATTCATGATTGAATTCATGATTCAATTCATGATTCACGATTCATGATTCAATTTATGATTCATGATTCATGATTCAATTCATGATTCAATTCATGATTCAATTCATGATTCATGATTCCATTTATGATTTATGATTCATGATTCAATTCATGATTCATGATTCATGATTCAATTCATAATTCATAAATCATGATTCATGATTCAATTCATGATTCATGATTCAATTCATGTTTCATGATTCATGATTCGATTCATGATTCATGATTCATGATTCAATTCTTGATTCATGAATCAATTTATGATTCTTGATTCATGTTTCATTTCATGATTCATTATTCATGATTCAATTCATGATTCATGATTCATGATTCAATTCATGATTCATGATTCATGATTCAATTTATTATTCATGATTCATGATTTAATTCATGATTCAATTCATGATTCAATTCAGGATTCAATTCATGATTCATGATTCATGATTCAATTCATGATTCATGATTCATGATTCGATTCATGTTTCCTGATTCATGATTCAATTCATGATTTATGATTCGATTCATGATTCATGATCCATGATTCAATTCATGATTCAATTCATGATTCATGATTCATGATTCAATTCATGATTCATAATTCATGATTTATGATTCAATTCATGATTCAATTCACGATTCATGATTCATGATTCAATTCATGATTCAATTCATGATTCAATTCATGATTCAATTCATGATTCATGATTCATGATTCATGATTCATGATTCAATTCATGATTCATGATTCATGATTCAATTCATGATTCATGATTCATGATTTGATTCATGATTCATGATCCATGATTAAATTCATGATTCAATTCATGATTCATGATTCATGATTTAATTCATGATTCATGATTCGATTCATTATTCATGATTGAATTCATGATTTAATTCATGATTCACGATTCATGATTCAATTTATGATTCATGATTCATGATTCTATTCATGATTCAATTCATGATTCAATTCATGATTCATGATTCAATTTATGATTTATGATTCATGATTCAATTCATGATTCATGATTCATGATTCAATTCATAATTCATAAATCATGATTCATGATTCAATTCATGATTCATGATTCAATTCATGTTTCATGATTCATGATTCGATTCATGATTCATGATTCATGATTCAATTCATGATTCATGATTCAATTTATGATTCTTGATTCATGTTTAATTTCATGATTCATTATTCATGATTCAATTCATGATTCATGATTCATGATTCAATTCATGATTCATGATTCATGATTCAATTCATCATTCAATTCATGATTCATGATTCATGATTCATGATTCAATTCATGATTCAATTCATGATTCATGATTCATGATTCAATTCATGATTCATAATTCATAATTCATGATTCAATTCATGATTCATAATTCATGATTCATGATTCAATTCATGATTAAATTCATAATTCATGATTCATGATTCATGATTAAATTCATGATTCATAATTCATGAATTATGAATCGATTCATGATTCATGATTCAATTCATGATTCATGATTCATGATTCATGATTCAATTCATGATTCATGATTCATGATTCAATTCATGATTCATGATTCATGATCCATGATTAAATTTATGATTCAATTCATGATTTATGATTCATGATTTAATTCATGATTCATGATTCGATTCATGATTCATGATTGAATTCATGATTCAATTCATGATTCACGATTCATGATTCAATTTATGATTCATGATTCATGATTCAATTCATGATTCAATTCATGATTCATGATTCAATTTATGATTTATGATTCATGATTCAATTCATGATTCATGATTCATGATTCAATTCATAATTCATAAATCATGATTCATGATTCAATTCATGATTCATGATTCAATTCATGTTTCATGATTCATGATTCGATTCATGATTCATGATTCATGATTCATGATTCAATTCATGATTCATTATTCATGATTCAATTCATGATTCATGATTCAATTCATGATTCATGATTCATGATTCATGATTCATGATTCATGATTCATGATTCATGATTCAATTCATGTTTCATGATTCATGATTCATGATACAATTCATGATTCATGATTCATGATTCGATTCATGATTCAATTCATGATTAATAATTTATGATTTAATTCATGATTCATGATTCGATTCATGATTCATGATTCATGATTCAATTCATGATTCATGATTCAATTCATGATTCATGATTCATGATTCAATTCATGATTCATAATTTATGATTTAATTCATGATTCATGATTCGATTCATGATTCATGATCCATGATTCAATTCATGATTCAATTCATGATTCATGATTCAATTCATGATTCATAATTCATGATTCATGATTCAATTCATCATTTAATTCATGATTCATGATTCATGATTCATGATTCAATTCATGATTCATGATTCATGATTCAATTCATGATTCATAATTCATGATTGATGATTCAATTCATGATTCATAATTCATGATTCATGATTAAATTCATGATTCATAATTCATGATTCATGAATCAATTCATGATTCATAATTCATGATTTATGATTCGATTCATGATTCATGATTCATGATTCATGATTTATGATTCGATTCATGATTCATGATTCATGATTCAATTCATGATTCATTATTCATGATTCAATTCATGATTCATGATTCATGATTCAATTCATGATTCATGATTCATGATTCATGATTCAATTCATGATTCATGATTCATGATTCAATTCATGATTCATGATTCGTGATTCAATGATTCAATTCATGATTCATGATTCAATTTATGATTTATGATTCATGATTCAATTCATGATTCATGATTCATGATTCAATTCATAATTCATAAATCATGATTCATGATTCAATTCATGATTCATGATTCAATTCATGTTTCATGATTCATGATTTGATTCATGATTCATGATTCATGATTCAATTCTTGATTCATGAATCAATTTATGATTCTTGATTCATGTTTCATTTCATGATTCATTATTCATGATTCAATTCATGATTCATGATTCATGATTCAATTCATGATTCATGATTCATGATTCAATTTATTATTCATGATTCATGATTTAATTCATGATTCAATTCATGATTCATGATTCAATTCAGGATTCAATTCATGATTCATGATTCATGATTCAATTCATGATTCATGATTCGATTCATGTTTCCTGATTCATGATTCAATTCATGATTCATGATTCGATTCATGACTCTTGATTCATGATTCATGATTCAATTCATGATTCGAATCCTGATTCAATTCATGATTCATGATTCGATTTAAGATTCAAGATTCAATTCATAATTCATAATTCATGATTCATGATTCAATTCATGATTCATGATTCATGATTCATGATTCGATTAATGTTTCCTGATTCATGATTCAATTCATGATTCATGATTCATGATTCGATTCATGATTCATGATTCTATTCATGACTCTTGATTCATGATTCATGATTCAATTCATGTTTCATGATTCACGATTCATGATACAATTCATGATTCATGATTCATGATTCGATTCATGATTCAATTCATGATTAATAATTTATGATTTAATTCATGATTCATGATTCGATTCATGATTCATGATTCATGATTCAATTCATGATTCATGATTCATGATTCAATTCTTGATTCATGATTCATGATTCAATTCATGATTCATAATTTATGATTTAATTCATGATTCATGATTCAATTCATGATTAAATTCATAATTCATGATTCATGATTCATGATTAAATTCATGATTCATAATTCATGATTCATGAATCAATTCATGATTCATAATTCATGATTTATGATTCGATTCATGATTCATGATTCATGATTCAATTCATGATTCATTATTCATGATTCAATTCATGATTCATGATTTATGATTCAATTCATGATTCATGATTCATGATTCGATTCATGATTCATGATTCGATTCATGATTCGATTCATGATTCATAATTCATGATTCATGATTCAATTCATGATTCAATTCATGATTCATGATTCATGATTCATGATTCAATTCATGATTCAATTCATGATTCATGATTCATGATTCAATTCATGATTCATGATTCATGATTCGATTCATGTTTCCTGATTCATGATTCAATTCATGATTCATGATTCATGATTTATGATTCGATTCATGTTTCCTGATTCATGATTCAATTCATGATTCATTATTCATGATTCAATTCATGATTCATGATTCAATTCATGATTCATGATTCATGATTCATGATTCATGATTCAATTCATGTTTCATGATTCATGATTCATGATACAATTCATGATTCATGATTCATGATTCGATTCATGATTCAATTCATGATTAATAATTTATGATTTAATTCATGATTCATGATTCGATTCATGATTCATGATTCATGATTCAATTCATGATTCATGATTCAATTCATGATTCATGATTCATGATTCAATTCATGATTCATAATTTATGATTTAATTCATGATTCATGATTCGATTCATGATTCATGATCCATGATTCAATTCATGATTCAATTCATGATTCATGATTCAATTCATGATTCATAATTCATGATTCATGATTCAATTCATCATTTAATTCATGATTCATGATTCATGATTCATGATTCAATTCATGATTCATGATTCATGATTCAATTCATGATTCATAATTCATGATTGATGATTCAATTCATGATTCATAATTCATGATTCATGATTCAATTCATGATTCATAATTCATGATTCATGAATCAATTCATGATTCATAATTCATGATTTATGATTCGATTCATGATTCATGATTTATGATTCGATTCATGATTCATGATTCATGATTCAATTCATGATTCATTATTCATGATTCAATTCATGATTCATGATTCATGATTCAATTCATGATTCATGATTCATGATTCATGATTCATGATTCAATTCATGATTCATGATTCAATTCATGATTCATGATTCATGATTCAATGATTCAATTCATGATTCATGATTCAATTTATGATTTATGATTCATGATTCAATTCATGATTCATGATTCATGATTCAATTCATAATTCATAAATCATGATTCATGATTCAATTCATGATTCATGATTCAATTCATGTTTCATGATTCATGATTCGATTCTTGATTCATGATTCATGATTCAATTCTTGATTCATGAATCAATTTATGATTCTTGATTCATGTTTCATTTCATGATTCATTATTCATGATTCAATTCATGATTCATGATTCATGATTCAATTCATGATTCATGATTCATGATTCAATTTATTATTCATGATTCATGATTTAATTCATGATTCAATTCATGATTCATGATTCAATTCAGGATTCAATTCATGATTCATGATTCATGATTCAATTCATGATTCATGATTCGATTCATGTTTCCTGATTCATGATTCAATTCATGATTCATGATTCGATTCATGACTCTTGATTCATGATTCATGATTCAATTCATGATTCGAATCCTGATTCAATTCATGATTCATGATTCGATTTAAGATTCAAGATTCAATTCATAATTCATAATTCATGATTCATGATTCAATTCATGATTCATGATTCATGATTCATGATTCGATTAATGTTTCCTGATTCATGATTCAATTCATGATTCATGATTCATGATTCGATTCATGATTCATGATTCTATTCATGACTCTTGATTCATGATTCATGATTCAATTCATGTTTCATGATTCACGATTCATGATACAATTCATGATTCATGATTCATGATTCGATTCATGATTCAATTCATGATTAATAATTTATGATTTAATTCATAATTCATGATTCGATTCATGATTCATGATTCAATTCATGATTCATGATTCATGATTCAATTCTTGATTCATGATTCATGATTCAATTCATGATTCATAATTCATTATTCATGATTCAATTCATGATTCAATTCATGATTCATAATTCATGATTCATGATTCAATTCATGATTCATAATTCATGATTCATGATTCAATTCATGATTAAATTCATAATTCATGATTCATGATTCATGATTAAATTCATGATTCATAATTCATGATTCATGAATCAATTCATGATTCATAATTCATGATTTATGATTCGATTCATGATTCATGATTCATGATTCAATTCATGATTCATTATTCATGATTCAATTCATGATTCATGATTTATGATTCAATTCATGATTCATGATTCATGATTCGATTCATGATTCATGATTCGATTCATGATTCGATTCATGATTCATAATTCATGATTCATGATTCAATTCATGATTCAATTCATGATTCATGATTCATGATTCATGATTCAATTCATGATTCAATTCATGATTCATGATTCATGATTCAATTCATGATTCATGATTCATGATTCGATTCATGTTTCCTGATTCATGATTCAATTCATTATTCATGATTCATGATTTATGATTCGATTCATGTTTCCTGATTCATGATTCAATTCATGATTCATGATTCATGATTCAATTCATGATTCATGATTCGATTCATGACTCTTGATTCATGATTTATGATTCAATTCATGATTTGAATCCTGATTCAATTCATGATTCATGATTCGATTTATGATTCATGATTCAATTCATAATTCATAATTCATGATTCATGATTCAATTCATGATTCATGATTCATGATTCATGATTCGATTAATGTTTACTGATTCATGATTCAATTCATGATTCATGATTCATGATTCAATTCATGATTCATGATTCGATTCATGTTTCATGATTCATGATTCATGATACAATTCATGATTCATGATTCATGATTCGATTCATGATTCAATTCATGATTAATAATTTATGATTTAATTCATGATTCATGATTCGATTCATGATTCATGATTCAATTCATGAATTATGATTCATGATTCAATTCATGATTCATGATTCATGATTCAATTCATGATTCATAATTTATGATTTAATTCATGATTCATGATTCGATTCATGATTCATGATCCATGATTCAATTTATGATTCAATTCATGATTCATGATTCATGATTCAATTCATGATTCATAATTCATGATTTATGATTCAATTCATGATTCAATTCATGATTCATGATTCATGATTCATGATTCAATTCATGATTCATGATTTGATTCATGATTCATGATCCATGATTAAATTCATGATTCAATTCATGATTCATGATTTATGATTTAATTCATTAATTCATGATTCGATTCATGATTCATGATTGAATTCATGATTCAATTCATGATTCACGATTCATGATTCAATTTATGATTCATGATTCATGATTCAATTCATGATTCAATTCATGATTCAATTCATGATTCATGATTCAATTTATGATTTATGATTCATGATTCAATTCATGATTCATGATTCATGTTTCAATTCATAATTCATAAATCATGATTCATGATTCAATTCATGATTCATGATTCAATTCATGTTTCATGATTCATGATTCGATTCATGATTCATGATTCATGATTCAATTCATGATTCATGATTCAATTTATGATTCTTGATTCATGTTTCATTTCATGATTCATTATTCATGATTCAATTCATGATTCATGATTCATGATTCAATTCATGATTCATGATTCATGATTCAATTCATGATTCAATTCATGATTCATGATTCATGATTCAATTTATTATTCATGATTCATGATTTAAATTATGATTCAATTCATGATTCATGATTCAATTCAGGATTCAATTCATGACTCATGATTCATGATTTAATTCATGATTCATGATTCATGATTCGATTCATGTTTCCTGATTCATGATTCAATTCATGATTCATGATTCATGATTCAATTCATAATTCATGATTCGATTCATGACTCTTGATTCATGATTCATGATTCAATTCATGATGCAAATCCTGATTCAATTCATGATTCATGATTCGATTTAAGATTCATGATTCAATTCATAATTCATGATTCATGATTCAATTCATGATTCATGATTCATGATTCATGATTCGATTAATGTTTCCTGATTCATGATTCAATTCATGATTCATGATTCATGATTCGATTCATGATTCATGATTCTATTCATGACTCTTGATTCATGATTCATGATTCAATTCATGTTTCATGATTCATGATTCATGATACAATTCATGATTCATGATTCATGATTCGATTCATGATTCAATTCATGATTAATAATTTATGATTTAATTCATGATTCATGATTCGATTCATGATTCATGATTCAATTCATGATTCAATTCATGATTCATGATTCAATTCATGATTCATGATTCATGATTCAATTCATGATTCATAATTTATGATTTAATTCATGATTCATGATTCAATTCATGATTCAATTCATGATTCATGATTCAATTCATGATTCATGATTCATGATTCAATTCATGATTCATAATTCATGATTCATG
Source organism: Mixophyes fleayi (assembly GCF_038048845.1). Classification (NCBI taxonomy): domain Eukaryota; kingdom Metazoa; phylum Chordata; class Amphibia; order Anura; family Limnodynastidae; genus Mixophyes; species Mixophyes fleayi. The sequence continues at coordinate 10,107 of NW_027445922.1, forward strand.
ATTCAATTCATCATTCAATTCATGATTCATGATTCATGATTCATGATTCAATTCATGATTCAATTCATGATTCATGATTCATGATTCAATTCATGATTCATAATTCATGATTCATGATTCAATTCATGATTCATAATTCATGATTCATGATTCAATTCATGATTAAATTCATAATTCATGATTCATGATTCATGATTAAATTCATGATTCATAATTCATGATTCATGAATCAATTCATGATTCATAATTCATGATTTATGATTCGATTCATGACTCTTGATTCATGATTCATGATTCAATTCAGGATGCAAATCCTGATTCAATTCATGATTCATGATTCGATTTAAGATTCATGATTCAATTCATAATTCATGATTCATGATTCAATTCATGATTCATGATTCATGATTCATGATTCGATTAATGTTTCCTGATTCATGATTCAATTCATGATTCATGATTCATGATTCGATTCATGATTCATGATTCTATTCATGACTCTTGATTCATGATTCATGATTCAATTCATGTTTCATGATTCATGATTCATGATACAATTCATGATTCATGATTCATGATTCGATTCATGATTCAATTCATGATTAATAATTTATGATTTAATTCATGATTCATGATTCGATTCATGATTCATGATTCAATTCATGATTCAATTCATGATTCATGATTCAATTCATGATTCATGATTCATGATTCAATTCATGATTCATAATTTATGATTTAATTCATGATTCATGATTCAATTCATGATTCAATTCATGATTCATGATTCAATTCATGATTCATGATTCATGATTCAATTCATGATTCATAATTCATGATTCATGATTCAATTCATCATTCAATTCATGATTCATGATTCATGATTCATGATTCAATTCATGATTCAATTCATGATTCATGATTCATGATTCAATTCATGATTCATAATTCATGATTCATGATTCAATTCATGATTCATAATTCATGATTCATGATTCAATTCATGATTAAATTCATAATTCATGATTCATGATTCATGATTAAATTCATGATTCATAATTCATGATTCATGAATCAATTCATGATTCATAATTCATGATTTATGATTCGATTCATGATTCATGATTCATGATTCAATTCATGATTCATTATTCATGATTCAATTCATGGTTCATGATTCATGATTCAATTCATGATTCATGATTCGATTCATGATTTGATTCATGATTCATGATTCGATTCATGATTCGAATTATGATTCATAATTCATGATTCATGATTCAATTCATGATTCAATTCATGATTCATGATTCATGATTCATGATTCAATTCATGATTCAATTCATGATTCATGATTCATGATTCAAATTATGATTCATAATTCATGATTCATGATTCAATTCATGATTCATAATTCATGATTCATGATTCAATTCATGATTCATAATTCATGATTCGATTCATGATTCATGATTCAATTCATGATTCATAATTCATGATTCATGATTCAATTCGTGATTAATGATTCAAGATTCATGATTCATGATTCATGATTCAATTTATGATTCATGATTTATGATTCATTTCATGATTCATAATTCATGATTCAATTCATTATTCATGATTCATGATTCGATTCATGATTCATAATTCATGATTCATGATTCAATTCATGATTCATGATTCATGATTCAATTCATGATTCATAATTTATGATTTAATTCATGATTCATGATTCAATTCATGATTCAATTCATGATTCATGATTCAATTCATGATTCATGATTCATGATTCAATTCATGATTCATAATTCATGATTCATGATTCAATTCATCATTCAATTCATGATTCATGATTCATGATTCATGATTCAATTCATGATTCAATTCATGATTCATGATTCATGATTCAATTCATGATTCATAATTCATGATTCATGATTCAATTCATGATTCATAATTCATGATTCATGATTCAATTCATGATTAAATTCATAATTCATGATTCATGATTCATGATTAAATTCATGATTCATAATTCATGATTCATGAATCAATTCATGATTCATAATTCATGATTTATGATTCGATTCATGACTCTTGATTCATGATTCATGATTCAATTCATAATGCAAATCCTGATTCAATTCATGATTCATGATTCGATTTAAGATTCATGATTCAATTCATAATTCATGATTCATGATTCAATTCATGATTCATGATTCATGATTCATGATTCGATTAATGTTTCCTGATTCATGATTCAATTCATGATTCATGATTCATGATTCGATTCATGATTCATGATTCTATTCATGACTCTTGATTCATGATTCATGATTCAATTCATGTTTCATGATTCAATTCAGGATTCATGATTCATGATTCATGATTCGATTCATGTTTCCTGATTCATGATTCAATTCATGATTCAATTCATGATTCATGATTCATGATTCAATTCATGATTCATGATTCAATTCATGACTCTTGATTCATGATTAATTATTCAATTCATGATTCAAATCCTGATTCAATTTATGATTCATGATTTATGATTCATTTCATGATTCATAATTCATGATTCAATTCATTATTCATGATTCATGATTCGATTCATGATTCATAATTCATGATTCATGATTCAATTCATGATTCATGATTCATAATTCAATTTATGATTCAATTCATGATTCATGATTCAATTTATTATTCATGATTCATGATTTAATTCATGATTCAATTCATGATTCATGATTCAATTCAGGATTCATGATTCATGATTCATGATTCGATTCATGTTTCCTGATTCATGATTCAATTCATGATTCAATTCATGATTCATGATTCATGATTCAATTCATGATTCATGATTCAATTCATGACTCTTGATTCATGATTAATTATTCAATTCATGATTCAAATCCTGATTCAATTCATGATTCATGATTCGATTTATGATTCATGATTCAATTCATAATTCATAATTCATGATTCATGATTCAATTCATGATTCATAATTCATGATTCGATTAATGTTTCCTGATTCATGATTCAATTCATGATTCATGATTCATGATTCGATTCATGATTCATGATTCGATTCATGACTCTTGATTCATGATTCATGATTCAATTCATGTTTCATGATTCAAGATTCATGATACAATTCATGATTCATGATTCGATTTATGATTCATGATTCAATTCATGTTTCATGATTCATGATTCATGATACAATTCATGATTCATGATTCGATTCATGATTCATGATCCATGATTCAATTCATGATTCAATTCATGATTTATGATTCATGATTCAATTCATGATTCATAATTAATTATTCATGAATCAATTCATGATTAAATTCATGATTCATGATTCATGATTCATGATTCAATTCATGATTCAATTCATGATTCATGATTCATGATTCATGATTCAATTCATGATTCATAATTCATGATTCATGATTCAATTCATGATTCATAATTCATGATTCATGATTCAATTCATGATTAAATTCATAATTCATAATTCATGATTCATGATTCAATTCATGATTCATAATTCATGAATTATGAATCAATTCATGATTCATAATTCATGATTTATGATTCGATTCATGATTCATGATTCATGATTCAATTCATGATTCATGATTCATGATTCATGATTCATGATTCAATTCATGATTCATGATTCATGATTCAATTCATGATTCATGATTCGATTCATGATTCAATTCATGATTCATGATTCATGATTCAATTCATGATTCATAATTCATTATTCATGATTAACATCATGATTAAATTCATGATTCATGATCCATGATTCAATTCATGATTCAATTCATGATTCATGATTCAATTCATGATTCAAAATTCATGATTCATGATTCAATTCATGATTCATAATTCATGATTCATGATTCAATTCATGATTAATGATTCAAGATTCATTATTCATGATTCAATTTATGATTCATGATTCATGATTCATTTCATGATTCAATTCATGATTTATGATTCATGGTTCATGAATCAATTCATGATTCAATTCATGATTCATGATTCATGATTCATGATTCATGATTCAATTCATGATTCAAAATTCATGATTCATGATTCAATTCATGATTCATAATTCATGATTCATGATTCAATTCATGATTCATAATTCATGATTCGATTCATGATTCATGATTCAATTCATGATACATAATTTATGATTCATGATTCAATTCATTATTCATGATTCATGATTCGATTCATGATTCATAATTCATGATTCATGATTCAATTAATGATTCAATTCATGATTCATGTTTCATGATTCATGATTCAATTCATGATTCAATTCATGATTCAATTTATTATTCATGATTCATGATTTAATTCATGATTCAATTCATGATTCATGATTCAATTCAGGATTCAATTCATGATTCATGATTCAATTCATGATTCATGATTCAATTCATGATTCATAATTCATGATTCGATTCATGATTCATGATTCAATTCATGATACATAATTTATGATTCATGATTCAATTCATGATTCAAAATTCATGATTTATGATTCAATTCATGATTCATAATTCATGATTCGATTCATGATTCATGATTCAATTCATGATTCATAATTCATGATTCATGATTCAATTCATGATTCATGATTCAATTCATGATTAATGATTCAATTCATGATTCATAATTCATGATTCGATTCATGATTCATGATTCAATTCATGATTCATAATTCATGATTCATGATTCAATTCATGATTAATGATTCAAGATTCATGATTCATGATTCAATTCATGATTCATGATTCATGATTCAATTCATGATTCAATTCATGATTCATGATTCATGATTCAATTTATTATTCATGATTCATGATTTAATTCATGATTCAATTCATGATTCATGATTCAATTCAGGATTCAATTCATGATTCATGATTCAATTCATGATTCATGGTTCATGATTCAATTCATGATTCATAATTCATGATTCATGATTCAATTCATGATTCATGATTCAATTCATGATTAATGATTCAATTCATGATTCATAATTCATGATTCGATTCATGATTCATAATTCATGATTCGATTCATGATTCATGATTCAATTCATGATTCATAATTCATGATTCATGATTTAATTCATGATTAATGATTCAAGATTCATGATTCATGATTCAATTCATGATTCATGATTCAATTCAGGATTCAATTCATGATTCATGGTTCATGATTTAATTCATGATTCAATTCATGATTCATGATTCAATTCAGGATTCAATTCATGATTCATGATTCAATTCATGATTCATGGTTCATGATTCAATTCATGATTCATGATTCAATTCATGATTCATGATTCATGTTTCAATTCATGATTCATGATTCAATTCATGATTCATGATTCAATTCATGATTCGAATCCTGATTCAATTTATGATTCATGATTTGATTTATGATTCATGATTCATGATTCAATTCATGATTCATGATTCATGATTCAATTCATGATTCAATTCATGATTCATGATTCAATTCATGATTTATGATTCGATTTATGATTTTTGATTCATGATTCATGATTCGATTCAAGATTCATGATTCATGATTCACTTCATGATTCACGATTCATGATTCATGTTTCATGATTCATGATTCAATTCATGATTCATGATTCATGATTCATTATTCAATTCATAATTCATGATTCATGATTCATGATTCAATTCATGATTCATGATTCAATTCATGATTCTTGATTCATGATTCATGATTCGATTCATGATTCAATTCATGATTCATGATTCATGATTCATGATTCAATTCATGATTCAAGATTCATGATTCGATTCATGATTCATGATTCATGATTCATGATTCAATTCATGATTCAAGATTCATGATTCGATTCATGATTCATGATTCAATTCATGATTCATGATTCATGATTCAATTCATGATTCATGATTAAATTTATGATTCAATTCATGATTCATGATTCATGATTCAATTCATGATTCATGATTGATGAATTCAATTCATGATTCATGGTTCATGATTTATGATTCAATTCATGATTCAATTCATGATTCATGATTCAATTCATGATTCATGATTCATGATTCAATTCATGATTCATGATTCGATTCATGATTCATAATTCATGATTCATGATTCAATTCATGATTCATGATTCAATTCATGATTCATGATTCAATTCATGATTCATGATTCATGATTCAATTCATGATTCATGATTCATGATTCATGATTCATGATTCGATTTATGATTCATGATTCATGATTCAATTCATGATTCATGATTCATGATTCATGATTCGATTCATGATTCATGATTCATGATTCATGATTCATGATTCATGATTCATGATTTATGATTCATGATTCATGATTCATGATTCAATTCATGATTCATGATTCGTTTCATGATTCTTGATTTATGATTCATGATTCGATTCATGATTCATGATTCAATTCATGATTCATGTTTCATGATTCATGATTCATGATTCAATTCATGATTCATGATTCATGATTCATGATTCAATTCATAATTCATGATTTATGATTCATGATTCAATTCATGATTTATGATTCATAATTCAATTCATGATTCATGATTCATGATTCAATTCATGATTCATGATTCATGATTCAATTCATGATTCATGATTCGATTCATGATTCATAATTCATGATTCATGATTCAATTCATGATACAATTCATGATTCATGATTCATGATTCATGATTCAATTCATGATTCAATTCATGATTCAATTCATGATTCATGATTCATGATTCAATTCATGATTCATGATTCATGATTCAATTCATGATTCAATTCATGATTCATGATTCATGATTCAATTTATTATTCATGATTCATGACTTAATTCATGATTCAATTCATGATTCATGATTCAATTCAGGATTCAATTCATGATTCATGATTCAATTCATGATTCATGGTTCATGATTCAATTCATGATTCATGATTCAATTCATGATTCATGATTCATGATTCAATTCATGATTCATGATTCAATTCATGATTCATGATTCAATTCATGATTTATGATTCGGTTCATGATTCATGATTCATGATTCATGATTCGATTCAAGATTCATGATTCATGATTCACTTCATGATTCACGATTCATGATTCATGTTTCATGATTCATGATTCAATTCATGATTCATGATTCATGATTCATGATTCAATTCATAATTCATGATTCATGATTCATGATTCAATTCATGATTCATGATTCAATTCATGATTCTTGATTCATGATTCATGATTCGATTCATGATTCATGATTCAATTCATGATTCATGATTCATGATTTATGATTCAATTCATGATTCATGATTCAATTCATGATTCTTGATTCATGATTCATGATTCGATTCATGATACATGATTCAATTCATGATTCATGATTCATGATTTATGATTCAATTCATGATTCAAGATTCATGATTCGATTCATGATTCATGATTCAATTCATGATTCATGATTCATGATTCAATTCATGATTCATGATTCATGATTCAATTTATGATTCAATTCATGATTCAATTCATGATTCATGATTTATGATTCAATTTATGATTCATGATTCATGATTCAATTCATGATTCATGATTGATGAATTCAATTCATGATTCATGGTTCATGATTTATGATTCAATTCATGATTCAATTCATGATTCATGATTCAATTCATGATTCATGATTCATGATTCAATTCATGATTCATGATTCGATTCATGATTCATAATTCATGATTCATGATTCAATTCATGATACAATTCATGATTCATGATTCATGATTCATGATTCAATTCATGATTCAATTCATGATTCAATTCATGATTCATGATTCATGATTCAATTCATGATTCATGATTCATGATTCAATTCATGATTCAATTCATGATTCATGATTCATGATTCAATTTATTATTCATGATTCATGACTTAATTCATGATTCAATTCATGATTCATGATTCAATTCAGGATTCAATTCATGATTCATGATTCAATTCATGATTCATGGTTCATGATTCAATTCATGATTCATGATTCAATTCATGATTCATGATTCATGATTCAATTCATGATTCATGATTCATGATTCAATTCATGATTCATGATTCAATTCATGATTCGAATCCTGATTCAATTTATGATTCATGATTTGATTTATGATTCATGATTCATGATTCAATTCATGATTCATGATTCAATTCATGATTCAATTCATGATTCATGATTCATGATTCAATTCATGATTTATGATTCGATTCATGATTCATGATTCATGATTCATGATTCGATTCAAGATTCATGATTCATGATTCACTTCATGATTCACGATTCATGATTCATGTTTCATGATTCATGATTCAATTCATGATTCATGATTCATGATTCATGATTCAATTCATAATTCATGATTCATGATTCATGATTCAATTCATGATTCATGATTCAATTCATGATTCTTGATTCATGATTCATGATTCGATTCATGATTCATGATTCAATTCATGATTCATGATTTATGATTCAATTCATTATTCAAGATTCATGATTCGATTCATGATTCATGATTCAATTCATGATTCATGATTCATGATTCAATTCATGATTCATGATTCAATTTATGATTCAATTCATGATTCAATTCATGATTCATGATTTATGATTCAATTTATGATTCATGATTCATGATTCAATTCATGATTCATGATTGATGAATTCAATTCATGATTCATGGTTCATGATTTATGATTCAATTCATGATTCAATTCATGATTCATGATTCAATTCATGATTCATGATTCATGATTCAATTCATGATTCATGATTCGATTCATGATTCATGATTCGATTCATGATTCATAATTCATGATTCATGATTCAATTCATGATTCATGATTCATGATTCATGATTCATGATTCAATTGATGATTCATGATTCATGAATCAATTCATGATTCATGATTCAATTCATGATTCGAATCCTGATTCAATTCATGATTCATGATTCATGATTCGATTCATGATTTATGATTCATGATTTATGATTCATGATTTATGATTCATGATTCAATTCATGATTCATGATTCATGATTTAATTCATGATTCATGATTCGGTTCATGATTCATGATTCATGATTCATGATTCGATTCAAGATTCATGATTCATGATTCACTTCATGATTCACGATTCATGATTCATGTTTCATGATTCATGATTCAATTCATGATTCATGATTCATGATTCATGATTCAATTCATAATTCATGATTCATGATTCATGATTCAATTCATGATTCATGATTCAATTCATGATTCTTGATTCATGATTCATGATTCGATTCATGATTCATGATTCAATTCATGATTCATGATTCATGATTTATGATTCAATTCATGATTCATGATTCAATTCATGATTCTTGATTCATGATTCATGATTCGATTCATGATACATGATTCAATTCATGATTCATGATTCATGATTTATGATTCAATTCATGATTCAAGATTCATGATTCGATTCATGATTCATGATTCAATTCATGATTCATGATTCATGATTCAATTCATGATTCATGATTCATGATTCAATTTATGATTCAATTCATGATTCAATTCATGATTCATGATTTATGATTCAATTTATGATTCATGATTCATGATTCAATTCATGATTCATGATTGATGAATTCAATTCATGATTCATGGTTCATGATTTATGATTCAATTCATGATTCAATTCATGATTCATGATTCAATTCATGATTCATGATTCATGATTCAATTCATGATTCATGATTCGATTCATGATTCATAATTCATGATTCATGATTCAATTCATGATACAATTCATGATTCATGATTCATGATTCATGATTCAATTCATGATTCAATTCATGATTCAATTCATGATTCATGATTCATGATTCAATTCATGATTCATGATTCATGATTCAATTCATGATTCAATTCATGATTCATGATTCATGATTCAATTTATTATTCATGATTCATGACTTAATTCATGATTCAATTCATGATTCATGATTCAATTCAGGATTCAATTCATGATTCATGATTCAATTCATGATTCATGGTTCATGATTCAATTCATGATTCATGATTCAATTCATGATTCATGATTCATGATTCAATTCATGATTCATGATTCATGATTCAATTCATGATTCATGATTCAATTCATGATTCGAATCCTGATTCAATTTATGATTCATGATTTGATTTATGATTCATGATTCATGATTCAATTCATGATTCATGATTCAATTCATGATTCAATTCATGATTCATGATTCATGATTCAATTCATGATTTATGATTCGATTCATGATTCATGATTCATGATTCATGATTCGATTCAAGATTCATGATTCATGATTCACTTCATGATTCACGATTCATGATTCATGTTTCATGATTCATGATTCAATTCATGATTCATGATTCATGATTCATGATTCAATTCATAATTTATGATTCATGATTCATGATTCAATTCATGATTCATGATTCAATTCATGATTCTTGATTCATGATTCATGATTCGATTCATGATTCATGATTCAATTCATGATTCATGATTTATGATTCAATTCATTATTCAAGATTCATGATTCGATTCATGATTCATGATTCAATTCATGATTCATGATTCATGATTCAATTCATGATTCATGATTCAATTTATGATTCAATTCATGATTCAATTCATGATTCATGATTTATGATTCAATTTATGATTCATGATTCATGATTCAATTCATGATTCATGATTGATGAATTCAATTCATGATTCATGGTTCATGATTTATGATTCAATTCATGATTCAATTCATGATTCATGATTCAATTCATGATTCATGATTCATGATTCAATTCATGATTCATGATTCGATTCATGATTCATGATTCGATTCATGATTCATAATTCATGATTCATGATTCAATTCATGATTCATGATTCATGATTCATGATTCATGATTCAATTGATGATTCATGATTCATGAATCAATTCATGATTCATGATTCAATTCATGATTCGAATCCTGATTCAATTCATGATTCATGATTCATGATTCGATTCATGATTTATGATTCATGATTTATGATTCATGATTTATGATTCATGATTCAATTCATGATTCATGATTCATGATTTAATTCATGATTCATGATTCGTTTCATGATTCTTGATTCATGATTCATGATTCGATTCATGATTCATGATTCGATTCATGATTCATGATTCATGATTCAATTCATGATTCATGATTCATGATTCATGATTCATGATTCAATTCATTATTCATGATTTATGATTCATGATTCAATTCATGATTTAAGATTCATGATTCAATTCATGATTCATGATTCAATTCATGATTCATGATTCATGATTCATGATTCGATTCATGATTCATGATTCAATTCATGATTCATGATTCATGATTCAATTCATGATTTATGATTCATGATTCAATTCATGATTCATGATTCATGATTCGATTCATGATTCATGATCCATGATTTATGATTCAATTCATGATTCATGATTCATGATTTAATTCATGATTCATGATTCGAATCATGATTCATGATTAAATTCATGATTCAAGTCATGATTCATGATTCAATTTATGATTCATGATTCATGATTCAATTCATGATTCAATTCATGATTCATAATTCATGATTTATGATTCAATTCATGATTCATGATTCAATTCATGATTCTTGATTCATGATTCATGATTCGATTCATGATTCATGATTCAATTCATGATTCATGATTCATGATTCATGATTCAATTCATGATTCAAGATTCATGATTCGATTCATGATTCATGATTCAATTCATGATTCATGATTCATGATTCAATTCATGATTCATGATTCATGATTAAATTTATGATTCAATTCATGATTCATGATTTATGATTCAATTTATGATTCATGATTCATGATTCAATTCATGATTCATGATTCAATTCATGATTCATGATTGATGAATTCAATTCATGATTCATGGTTCATGATTTATGATTCAATTCATGATTCAATTCATGATTCATGATTCAATTCATGATTCATGATTCATGATTCAATTCATGATTCATGATTCATGATTCATGATTCATGATTCAATTGATGATTCATGATTCATGATTCAATTCATGATTCATGATTCATGATTTATGATTCATGATTCAATTCATGATTCATGATTCATGATTCAATTCATGATTCATGTTTCATGATTCATGATTCTTGATTCATGATTCATGATTCGATTCATGATTCATGATTCATGATTCAATTCATGATTCATGTTTCATGATTCATGATTCATGATTTAATTCATGATTCATGATTCATGATTCATGATTCATGATTCAATTCATAATTCATGATTTATGATTCATGATTCAATTCATGATTTATGATTCATGATTCATGATTCATGATTCATGATTTAATTCATGATTCATGATTCAATTCATGATTCATGATTCATGATTCGATTCATGATTCATGATTCAATTCACGATTCATGATTCAATTCATGATTTATGATTCATAATTCAATTCATGATTCATGATTCATGATTCGATTCATGATTCATGATCCATGATTTATGATTCAATTCATGATTCATGATTTAATTCATGATTCATGATTCGATTCATGATTCATGATTAAATTCATGATTCAATTCATGATTCATGATTCAATTTATGATTCATGATTCATGATTCAATTCATGATTCAATTCATGATTCAATTCATGATTCATAATTCATGATTTATGATTCAATTCATGATTTATGATTCATGATTCAATTCATAATTCATAAATCATGATTCATGATTCAATTCATGATTCATGATTCAATTCATGATTCATGATTCAGGATTCAATTCATAATTCATAAATCATGATTCATGATTCAATTCATGATTCATGATTCAATTCATGTTTCATGATTCATGATTCGATTCATGATTCATGATTCATGATTCAATTCATGATTCATGATTCAATTTATGATTCTTGATTCATGTTTCATTTCATGATTCATTATTCATGATTCAATTCATGATTCAATTCATGATTCAATTCATGATTCATGATTCATGATTCAATTTATTATTCATGATTCATGATTTAATTCATGATTCAATTCATGATTCATGATTCAATTCAGGATTCAATTCATGATTCATAATTTATGATTTAATTCATGATTCATGATTCAATTCATGATTCATAATTAATTATTCATGATTCAATTCATGATTAAATTCATGATTCATGATTCAATTTATGATTCATGATTCATGATTCAATTCATGATTTATGATTCATAATTCAATTCATGATTCATGATTCATGATTCGATTCATGATTCATGATCCATGATTTATGATTCAATTCATGATTCATGATTTAATTCATGATTCATGATTCGATTCATGATTCATGATTAAATTCATGATTCAATTCATGATTCATGATTCAATTTATGATTCATGATTCATGATTCAATTCATGATTCAATTCATGATTCAATTCATGATTCATAATTCATGATTTATGATTCAATTCATGATTTATGATTCATGATTCAATTCATAATCCATAAATCATGATTCATGATTCAATTCATGATTCATGATTCAATTCATGATTCATGATTCATGATTCAATTCATAATTCATAAATCATGATTCATGATTCAATTCATGATTCATGATTCAATTCATGTTTCATGATTCATGATTCGATTCATGATTCATGATTCATGATTCAATTCATGATTCATGATTCAATTTATGATTCTTGATTCATGTTTCATTTCATGATTCATTATTCATGATTCAATTCATGATTCAATTCATGATTCAATTCATGATTCATGATTCATGATTCAATTTATTATTCATGATTCATGATTTAATTCATGATTCAATTCATGATTCATGATTCAATTCAGGATTCAATTCATGATTCATAATTTATGATTTAATTCATGATTCATGATTCAATTCATGATTCATAATTAATTATTCATGATTCAATTCATGATTAAATTCATGATTCATGATTCATGATTCATGATTCAATTCATGATTCAATTCATGATTCATGATTCATGATTCATGATTCAATTCATGATTCATAATTCATGATTCATGATTCAATTCATGATTCATAATTCATGATTCATGATTCAATTCATAATTCATAAATCATGATTCATGATTCAATTCATGATTCATGATTCAATTCATGATTCATGATTCATGATTCAATTCATAATTCATAAATCATGATTCATGATTCAATTCATGATTCATGATTCAATTCATGTTTCATGATTCATGATTCGATTCATGATTCATGATTCATGATTCAATTCATGATTCATGATTCAATTTATGATTCTTGATTCATGTTTCATTTCATGATTCATTATTCATGATTCAATTCATGATTCAATTCATGATTCAATTCATGATTCATGATTCATGATTCAATTTATTATTCATGATTCAATTCATGATTCATGATTCAATTCAGGATTCAATTCATGATTCATAATTTATGATTTAATTCATGATTCATGATTCAATTCATGATTCATAATTAATTATTCATGATTCAATTCATGATTAAATTCATGATTCATGATTCATGATTCATGATTCAATTCATGATTCAATTCATGATTCATGATTCATGATTCATGATTCAATTCATGATTCATAATTCATGATTTATGATTCAATTCATGATTCATAATTCATGATTCATGATTCAATTCATGATTAAATTCATAATTCATGATTCATGATTCATGATTCAATTCATGATTCATGATTCAATTCATGATTCATAATTCATGATTCATGAATCAATTCATGATTCATAATTCATGATTTATGATTCGATTCATGATTCATGATTCATGATTCAATTCATGATTTATGATTCATGATTCAATTCATGATTCATGATTCATGATTCAATTCATGATTCATGATTCATGATTCGATTCATGATTCAATTCATGATTCATGATTCATGATTCAATTCATGATTCATGATTCATGATTCAATTCATGATTCATAATTCATTATTCATGATTAAATTCATGATTCAATTCATGATTCATGATTCATATTTCATGATTCATGATTCAATTCATGATTCAAAATTCATGATTCATGATTCAATTCATGATTCATAATTCATGATTAATGATTCAATTCATGATTCATGATTCAATTCATGATTCATAATTCATGAATCGATTCATGATTCATGATTCAATTCATGATTAATGATTCAAGATTCATGATTCATGATTCAATTTATGATTCATGATTCATGATTCATTTCATGATTCAATTCATGATTCATGATTCATGATTCAATTCATGATTCAATTCATGATTCATGATTCATGATTCATGATTCAATTCATGATTCAAAATTCATGATTCATGATTCAATTCATGATTCATGATTCAATTTATGATTCTTGATTCATGTTTCATTTCATGATTCATTATTCATGATTCAATTCATGATTCATGATTCAATTTATGATTCATGATTCATGATTCAATTTATTATTCATGATTCATGATTTAATTCATGATTCAATTCATGATTCATGATTCAATTCAGGATTCAAGTCATGATTCATAATTTATGATTTAATTCATGATTCATGATTCGATTCATGATTCATGATCCATGATTCAATTCATGATTCAATTCATGATTCATGATTCATGATTCAATTCATGATTTATAATTAATTATTCATGATTAAATTCATGATTAAATTCATGATTCATGATTCATGATTCAATTCATGATTCAATTCATGATTCATGATTCATGATTCATGATTCATGATTCAATTCATGATTCATAATTCATGATTCATGATTCAATTCATGATTAAATTCATAATTCATGATTCATGATTCAATTCATGATTCATGATTCAATTCATGATTCATAATTCATGATTCATGGATCAATTCATGATTCATAATTCATGATTTATGATTCGATTCATGATTCATGATTCATGATTCAATTCATGATTCATGATTCATGATTCAATTCATGATTCATGATTCAATTCATGATTCATGATTCATGATTCGATTCATGATTCAATTCATGATTCATGATTCATGATTTAATTCATGATTCATGATTCATGATTCAATTCATGATTCATAATTCATTATTCATGATTAAATTCATGATTAAATTCATAATTCATGATTCATGATTCATGATTCAATTCATGATTCAATTCATGATTCATGATTCATAATTCATGATTCATGATTCAATTCATGATTCAAAATTCATGATTCATGATTCAATTCATGATTCATAATTCATGATTCATGATTCAATTCATGATTCATGATTCAATTCATGATTCATAATTCATGAATCGATTCATGATTCATGATTCAATTCATGATTAATGATTCAAGATTCATGATTCATGATTCAATTTATGATTCGTGATTCATGATTCATTTCATGATTCAATTCATGATTTATGATTCATGATTCATGATTCAATTCATGATTCAATTCATGATTCATGATTCATGATTCATGATTCAATTCATGATTCAAAATTCATGATTCATGATTCAATTCATGATTCATAATTCATGATTCATGATTCAATTCATGATTCATAATTCATGATTCGATTCATGATTCATGATTCAATTCATGATTCATAATTCATGATTCATGATTCAATTCATTATTCATGATTCATGATTCGATTCATGATTCATAATTCATGATTCATGATTCAATTCATGATTCAATTCATGATTCATGATTCATGATTCAATTCATGATTCAATTCATGATTCATGATTCATGATTCAATTCATGATTCATGATTCATGATTAAATTCATGATTCAATTCATGATTCATGATTCATGATTAAATTCATGATTCAATTCATGATTCATGATTCATGATTCAATTTATTATTCATGATTCATGATTTAATTCATGATTCAATTCATGATTCATAATTCAATTCAGGATTCAATTCATGATTCATGATTCAATTCATGATTTATGGTTCATGATTCAATTCATGATTCATGATTCAATTCATGATTCATGATTCAATTCATGATTCAAAATTCATGATTCATGATTCAATTCATGATTCATAATTCATGATTCATGATTCAATTCATGATTCATAATTCATGATTTGATTCATGATTCATGATTCAATTCATGATTCATAATTCATGATTCATGATTCAATTCATGATTAATGATTCAATTCATGATTCATAATTCATGATTCGATTCATGATTCATGATTCAATTCATGATTCATAATTCATGATTCATGATTCAATTCATGATTCATGATTCAATTCATGTTTCATGATTCATGATTCGATTCATGATTCATGATTCATGATTCAATTCATGATTCATGATTCAATTTATGATTCTTGATTCATGTTTCATTTCATGATTCATTATTCATGATTCAATTCATGATTCAATTCATGATTCAATTCATGATTCATGATTCAATTTATTATTCATGATTCATGATTTAATTCATGAATCAATTCATGATTCATGATTCAATTCAGGATTCAATTCATGATTCATAATTTATGATTTAATTCATGATTCATGATTCAATTCATGATTCATGATTCATGATTCAATTCATGATTCATAATTAATTATTCATGATTCAATTCATGATTAAATTCATGATTCATGATTCATGATTCAATTCATGATTCAATTCATGATTCATGATTCATGATTCATGATTCAATTCATGATTCATAATTCATGATTCATGATTCAATTCATGATTCATAATTCATGATTCATGATTCAATTCATGATTAAATTCATAATTCATGATTCATGATTCATGATTCAATTCATGATTCATAATTCATGATTCATGAATCAATTCATGATTCATAATTCATGATTTATGATTCGATTCATGATTCATGATTCATGATTCAATTCATGATTCATGATTCATGATTCAATTCATGATTCATGATTCATGATTCAATTCATGATTCATGATTCATGATTCGATTCATGATTCAATTCATGATACATGATTCATGATTCAATTCATGATTCATGATTCATGATTCAATTCATGATTCATAATTCATTATTCATGATTAAATTCATGATTAAATTCATGATTCATGATTTATGATTCATGATTCAATTCATGATTCAATTCATGATTCATTATTCATGATTCATGATTCAATTCATGATTCAATTCATGATTCATGATTCATAATTCATGATTCATGATTAAATTCATGATTCAAAATTCATGATTCATGATTCATGATTCATGATTCAATTCATAATTCATGATTCATGATTCATGATTCAATTCATGATTCATGATTCAATTCATGATTCTTGATTCATGATTCATGATTCGATTCATGATTCAATTCATGATTCATGATTCATGATTCATGATTCAATTCATGATTCAAGATTCATGATTCGATTCATGATTCATGATTCAATTCATGATTCATGATTCATGATTCAATTCATGATTCATGATTCATGATTAAATTTATGATTCAATTCATGATTCATGATTTATGATTCAATTTATGATTCATGATTCATGATTCATGATTCAATTCATGATTCATGATTCAATTCATGATTCATGATTGATGAATTCAATTCATGATTCATGGTTCATGATTTATGATTCAATTCATGATTCAATTCATGATTCATGATTCAATTCATGATTTATGATTCATGATTCAATTCATGATTCATGATTCGATTCATGATTCATAATTCATGATTCATGATTCAATTCATGATTCATGATTCAATTCATGATTCATGATTCAATTCATGATTCATGATTCATGATTCAATTCATGATTCATGATTCATGATTCATGATTCATGATTCGATTTATGATTCATGATTCATGATTCAATTCATGATTCATGATTCATGATTCATGATTCGATTCATGATTCATGATTCATGATTCATGATTCATGATTCATGATTCATGATTTATGATTCATGATTCATGATTCATGATTCAATTCATGATTCATGATTCGTTTCATGATTCTTGATTTATGATTCATGATTCGATTCATGATTCATGATTCATGATTCAATTCATGATTCATGTTTCATGATTCATGATTCATGATTCAATTCATGATTCATGATTCATGATTCATGATTCATGATTCAATTCATAATTCATGATTTATGATTCATGATTCAATTCATGATTCATGATTCATGATTCAATTCATGATTCATGATTCATGATTCAATTCATGATTCATGATTTGATTCATGATTCATAATTCATGATTCATGATTCAATTCATGATACAATTCATGATTCATGATTCATGATTCATGATTCAATTCATGATTCAATTCATGATTCAATTCATGATTCATGATTCATGATTCAATTCATGATTCATGATTCATGATTCAAATCATGATTCAATTCATGATTCATGATTCATGATTCAATTTATTATTCATGATTCATGACTTAATTCATGATTCAATTCATGATTCATGATTCATTTCAGGATTCAATTCATGATTCATGATTCAATTCATTATTCATGGTTCATGATTCAATTCATGATTCATGATTCAATTCATGATTCATGATTCATGATTCAATTCATGATTCATGATTCATGATTCAATTCATGATTCATGATTCAATTCATGATTCGAATCCTGATTCAATTTTATGATTCATGATATGATTTATGATTCATGATTCATGATTCAATTCATGATTCATGATTCAATTCATGATTCAATTCATGATTCATGATTCATGATTCAATTCATGATTTATGATTCGATTCATGATTCATGATTCATGATTCATGATTCGATTCAAGATTCATGATTCATGATTCACTTCATGATTCACGATTCATGATTCATGTTTCATGATTCATGATTCAATTCATAATTCATGATTCATGATTCATGATTCAATTCATAATTCATGATTCATGATTCAATTCATGATTCATGATTCAATTCATGATTCTTGATTCATGATTCATGATTCGATTCATGATTCATGATTCAATTCATGATTCATGATTCATGATTTATGATTCAATTCATGATTCAAGATTCATGATTCGATTCATGATTCATGATTCAATTCATGATTCATGATTCATGATTCAATTCATGATTCATGATTCATGATTCAATTTATGATTCAATTCATGATTCAATTCATGATTCATGATTTATGATTCAATTTATGATTCATGATTCATGATTCAATTCATGATTCATGATTGATGAATTCAATTCATGATTCATGGTTCATGATTTATGATTCAATTCATGATTCAATTCATGATTCATGATTCAATTCATGATTCATGATTCATGATTCAATTCATGATTCATGATTCGATTCATGATTCATAATTCATGATTCATAATTCAATTCATGATTCATGATTCAATTCATGATTCGAATCCTGATTCAATTCATGATTCATGATTCATGATTCAATTCATGATTCATGATTCATGATTCATGATTCATGATTCATGATTCAATTGATGATTCATGATTCATGATTCAATTCATGATTCATGATTCATGATTCATGATTCAATTCATGATTCATGATTCATGATTCATGATTCAATTCATAATTCATAATTTATGATTCATGATTCAATTCATGATTTATGATTCATGATTCAATTCATGATTCATGATTCAATTCATGATTCATGATTCATGATTCAATTCATGATTCATGATTCGATTCATGATTCATAATTCATGATTCATGATTTAATTCATGATACAATTCATGATTCATGATTCATGATTCATGATTCAATTCATGATTCAATTCATGATTCAATTCATGATTCATGATTCATTATTCAATTCCTGATTCATGATTCATGATTCAATTCATGATTCAATTCATGATTCATGATTCATGATTCAATTTATTATTCATGATTCATGACTTAATTCATGATTCAATTCATGATTCAATTCAGGATTCAATTCATGATTCATGATTCAATTCATGATTCATGGTTCATGATTCAATTCATGATTCATGATTCAATTCATGATTCATGATTCATGATTCAATTCATGATTCATGATTCATGATTCAATTCATGATTCATGATTCAATTCATGATTCGAATCCTGATTCAATTTATGATTCATGATTTGATTTATGATTCATGATTCATGATTCAATTCATGATTCATGATTCATGATTCAATTCATGATTTATGATTCGATTCATGATTCATGATTCATGATTCATGATTCGATTCAAGATTCATGATTCATGATTCACTTCATGATTCACGATTCATGATTCATGTTTCATGATTCATGATTCAATTCATGATTCATGATTCATGATTCATGATTCAATTCATAATTCATGATTCATGATTCATGATTCGATTCATGATTCATGATTCAATTCATGATTCATGATTCATGATTTATGATTCAATTCATGATTCAAGATTCATGATTCGATTCATGATTCATGATTCAATTCATGATTCATGATTCATGATTCAATTCATGATTCATGATTCATGATTCAATTTATGATTCAATTCATGATTCAATTCATGTATTTATGATTCAATTTATGATTCATGATTCATGATTCAATTCATGATTCATGATTGATAAATTCAATTCATGATTCATGGTTCATGATTTATGATTCAATTCATGATTCAATTCATGATTCATGATTCAATTCATGATTCATGATTCATGATTCAATTCATGATTCATGATTCGATTCATGATTCATAATTCATGATTCATAATTCAATTCATGATTCATGATTCAATTCATGATTCGAATCCTGATTCAATTCATGATTCATGATTCATGATTCAATTCATGATTCATGATTCATGATTCATGATTCATGATTCAATTGATGATTCATGATTCATGATTCAATTCATGATTCATGATTCATGATTCATGATTCGATTCATGATTCATGATTCATGATTTATGATTCATGATTCAATTCATGATTCATGATTCATGATTCAATTCATGATTCATGATTCGTTTCATGATTCTTGATTAATGATTCATGATTCGATTCATGATTCATGATTCGATTCATGATTCATGATTCATGATTCAATTCATGATTCATGATTCATGATTCATGATTCATGATTCAATTCATAATTCATGATTTATGATTCATGATTCAATTCATAATTTAAGATTCATGATTCAATTCATGATTCATGATTCAATTCATGATTCATGATTCAATTCATGATTCATGATTCATGATTCATGATTCGATTCATGATTCATGATTCAATTCATGATTCATGATTCATGATTCATGATTCAATTCATGATTTATGATTCATGATTCAATTCATGATTCATGATTCATGATTCGATTCATGATTCATGATCCATGATTTATGATTCAATTCATGATTCATGATTCATGATTTAATTCATGATTCATGATTCGAATCATGATTCATGATTCAATTCATGATTCAATTCATGATTCATGATTCAATTTATGATTCATGATTCATGATTCAATTCATGATTCATAATTCATGATTTATGATTCAATTCATGATTCATGATTCAATTCATGATTCTTGATTCATGATTCATGATTCGATTCATGATTCATGATTCAATTCATGATTCATGATTCAATTCATGATTCAAGATTTATGATTCGATTCATGATTCATGATTCAATTCATGATTCATGATTCATGATTCAATTCATGATTCATGATTCATGATTAAATTTATGATTCAATTCATGATTCATGATTTATGATTCAATTTATGATTCATGATTCATGATTCATGATTCAATTCATGATTCATGATTCAATTCATGATTCATGATTGATGAATTCAATTCATGATTCATGGTTCATGATTTATGATTCAATTCATGATTCAATTCATGATTCATGATTCAATTCATGATTCATGATTCATGATTCAATTCATGATTCATGATTCATGATTCATGATTCAATTGATGATTCATGATTCATGATTCAATTCATGATTCATGATTCATGATTCATGATTCGATTCATGATTCATGATTCATGATTTATGATTCATGATTCAATTCATGATTCATGATTCATGATTCAATTCATGATTCATGTTTCATGATTCATGATTCTTGATTCATGATTCATGATTCGATTCATGATTCATGATTCATGATTCAATTCATGATTCATGTTTCATGATTCATGATTCATGATTCAATTCATGATTCATGATTCATGATTCATGATTCATGATTCAATTCATAATTCATGATTTATGATTCATGATTCAATTCATGATTTATGATTCATGATTCAATTCATGATTCATGATTCATGATTCATGATTTAATTCATGATTCATGATTCAATTCATGATTCATGATTCATGATTCGATTCATGATTCATGATTCGATTCATGATTCATGATTCAATTCACGATTCATGATTCATGATTCAATTCATGATTTATGATTCATAATTCAATTCATGATTCATGATTCATGATTCGATTCATGATTCATGATTCGATTCATGATTCATGATCCATGATTTATGATTCAATTCATGATTCATGATTTAATTCATGATTCATGATTCGATTCATGATTCATGATTAAATTCATGATTCAATTCATGATTCATGATTCAATTTATGATTCATGATTCATGATTCAATTCATGATTCAATTCATGATTCAATTCATGATTCATAATTCATGATTTATGATTCAATTCATGATTTATGATTCATGATTCAATTCATAATTCATAAATCATGATTCATGATTCAATTCATGATTCATGATTCAATTCATGATTCATGATTCATGATTCAATTCATAATTCATAAATCATGATTCATGATTCAATTCATGATTCATGATTCAATTCATGTTTCATGATTCATGATTCGATTCATGATTCATGATTCATGATTCAATTCATGATTCATGATTCAATTTATGATTCTTGATTCATGTTTCATTTCATGATTCATTATTCATGATTCAATTCATGATTCAATTCATGATTCAATTCATGATTCATGATTCATGATTCAATTTATTATTCATGATTCATGATTTAATTCATGATTCAATTCATGATTCATGATTCAATTCAGGATTCAATTCATGATTCATAATTTATGATTTAATTCATGATTCATGATTCAATTCATGATTCATAATTAATTATTCATGATTCAATTCATGATTAAATTCATGATTCATGATTCAATTTATGATTCATGATTCATGATTCAATTCATGATTTATGATTCATAATTCAATTCATAATTCATAAATCATGATTCATGATTCAATTCATGATTCATGATTCAATTCATGTTTCATGATTCATGATTCGATTCATGATTCATGATTCATGATTCAATTCATGATTCATGATTCAATTTATGATTCTTGATTCATGTTTCATTTCATGATTCATTATTCATGATTCAATTCATGATTCAATTCATGATTCAATTCATGATTCATGATTCATGATTCAATTTATTATTCATGATTCATGATTTAATTCATGATTCAATTCATGATTCATGATTCAATTCAGGATTCAATTCATGATTCATAATTTATGATTTAATTCATGATTCATGATTCAATTCATGATTCATAATTAATTATTCATGATTCAATTCATGATTAAATTCATGATTCATGATTCAATTTATGATTCATGATTCATGATTCAATTCATGATTTATGATTCATAATTCAATTCATGATTCATGATTCATGATTCGATTCATGATTCATAATTCATGATTTATGATTCAATTCATGATTTATGATTCATGATTCAATTCATAATTCATAAATCATGATTCATGATTCAATTCATGATTCATGATTCAATTCATGAATCATGATTCATGATTCAATTCATAATTCATAAATCATGATTCATGATTCAATTCATGATTCATGATTAAATTCATGTTTCATGATTCATGATTCGATTCATGATTCATGATTCATGATTCAATTCATGATTCATGATTCAATTTATGATTCTTGATTCATGTTTCATTTCATGATTCATTATTCATGATTCAATTCATGATTCAATTCATGATTCAATTCATGATTCATGATTCATGATTCAATTTATTATTCATGATTCATGATTTAATTCATGATTCAATTCATGATTCATGATTCAATTCAGGATTCAATTCATGATTCATAATTTATGATTTAATTCATGATTCATGATTCAATTCATGATTCATAATTAATTATTCATGATTCAATTCATGATTAAATTCATGATTCATGATTCATGATTCATGTTTCAATTCATGATTCAATTCATGATTTATGATTCATGATTCAATTCATGATTCATAATTCATGATTCATGATTCAATTCATGATTCATAATTCATGATTCATGATTCAATTCATAATTCATAAATCATGATTCATGATTCAATCATGATTCATGATTCAATTCATGATTCATGATTCATGATTCAATTCATAATTCATAAATCATGATTCATGATTCAATTCATGATTCATGATTCAATTCATGTTTCATGATTCATGATTCGATTCATGATTCATGATTCATGATTCAATTCATGATTCATGATTCAATTTATGATTCTTGATTCATGTTTCATTTCATGATTCATTATTCATGATTCAATTCATGATTCAATTCATGATTCAATTCATGATTCATGATTCATGATTCAATTTATTATTCATGATTCATGATTTAATTCATGATTCAATTCATGATTCATGATTCAATTCAGGATTCAATTCATGATTCATAATTTATGATTTAATTCATGATTCATGATTCAATTCATGATTCATAATTAATTATTCATGATTCAATTCATGATTAAATTCATGATTCATGATTCATGATTCATGATTCAATTCATGATTCAATTCATGATTCATAATTCATGATTCATGATTCAATTCATGATTCATAATTCATGATTCATGATTCAATTCTTGATTAAATTCATAATTCATGATTCATGATTCATGATTCAATTCATGATTCATGATTCAATTCATGATTCATAATTCATGATTCATGAATCAATTCATGATTCATAATTCATGATTTATGATTCGATTCATGATTCATGATTCATGATTCAATTCATGATTCATGATTCATGATTCAATTCATGATTCATGATTCATGATTCAATTCATGATTCATGATTCATGATTCGATTCATGATTCAATTCATGATTCATGATTCATGATTCAATTCATGATTCATGATTCATGATTCAATTCATGATTCATAATTCATTATTCATGATTAAATTCATGATTAAATTAATGATTCATGATTCATGATTCAATTCATGATTCAATTCATGATTCATTATTCATGATTCATGATTCAATTCATGATTCAATTCATGATTTATGATTCATAATTCATGATCATGATTCAATTCATGATTCAAAATTCATGATTCATGATTCATGATTCATGATTCAATTCATGATTCAATTCATGATTCATGATTCATGATTCATGATTCAATTCATGATTCAAAATTCATGATTCATGATTCAATTCATGATTCATGATTCAATTTATGATTCTTGATTCATGTTTCATTTCATGATTCATTATTCATGATTCAATTCATGATTCATGATTCAATTTATGATTCATGATTCATGATTCAATTTATTATTCATGATTCATGATTTAATTCATGATTCAATTCATGATTCATGATTCAATTCAGGATTCAAGTCATGATTCATAATTTATGATTTAATTCATGATTCATGATTCGATTCATGATTCATGATCCATGATTCAATTCATGATTCAATTCATGATTCATGATTCATGATTCAATTCATGATTTATAATTAATTATTCATGATTCAATTCATGATTAAATTCATGATTCATGATTCATGATTCAATTCATGATTCAATTCATGATTCATGATTCATGGTTCATGATTCATGATTCAATTCATGATTCATAATTCATGATTCATGATTCAATTCATGATTCATAATTCATGATTCAATTCATGATTAAATTCATAATTCATGATTCATGATTCATGATTCAATTCATGATTCATGATTCATGATTCAATTCATGATTCATGATTCATGATTCAATTCATGATTCATGATTCATGATTCGATTCATGATTCAATTCATGATTCATGATTCATGATTCAATTCATGATTCATGATTCATGATTCAATTCATGATTCATGATTCATGATTCAATTCATGATTCATAATTCATTATTCATGATTAAATTCATGATTAAATTCATGATTCATGATTCATGATTCATGATTCAATTCATGATTCAATTCATGATTCATGATTCATGATTCATGATTCAATTCATGATTCAATTCATGATTCATGATTCATAATTCATGATTCATGATTCAATTCATGATTCAAAATTCATGATTCATGATTCAATTCATGATTCATAATTCATGATTCATGATTCAATTCATGATTCATGATTCAATTCATGATTCATAATTCATGAATCGATTCATGATTCATGATTCAATTCATGATTAATGATTCAAGATTCATGATTCATGATTCAATTTATGATTCATGATTCATGATTCATTTCATGATTCAATTCATGATTTATGATTCATGATTCATGATTCAATTCATGATTCAATTCATGATTCATGATTCATGATTCATGATTCAATTCATGATTCAAAATTCATGATTCATGATTCAATTCATGATTCATAATTCATGATTCATGATTCAATTCATGATTCATAATTCATGATTCGATTCATGATTCATGATTCAATTCATGATTCATAATTCATGATTCATGATTCAATTCATTATTCATGATTCATGATTCGATTCATGATTCATAATTCATGATTCATGATTCAATTCATGATTCAATTCATGATTCATGATTCATGATTCAATTCATGATTCAATTCATGATTCATGATTCATGATTCAATTCATGATTCATGATTCATGATTGAATTCATGATTCAATTCATGATTCATGATTCATGATTCAATTTATTATTCATGATTCATGATTTAATTCATGATTCAATTCATGATTCATAATTCAATTCAGGATTCAATTCATGATTCATGATTCAATTCATGATTTATGGTTCATGATTCAATTCATGATTCATGATTCAATTCATGATTCATGATTCAATTCATGATTCAAAATTCATGATTCATGATTCAATTCATGATTCATAATTCATGATTCATGATTCAATTAATGATTCATAATTCATGATTTGATTCATGATTCATGATTCAATTCATGATTCATAATTCATGATTCATGATTCAATTCATGATTAATGATTCAATTCATGATTCATAATTCATGATTCGATTCATGATTCATGATTCAATTCATGATTCATAATTCATGATTCATGATTCAATTCATGATTCATGATTCAATTCATGTTTCATGATTCATGATTCGATTCATGATTCATGATTCATGATTCAATTCATGATTCATGATTCAATTTATGATTCTTGATTCATGTTTCATTTCATGATTCATTATTCATGATTCAATTCATGATTCAATTCATGATTCAATTCATGATTCATGATTCATGATTCAATTTATTATTCATGATTCATGATTTAATTCATGAATCAATTCATGATTCATGATTCAATTCAGGATTCAATTCATGATTCATAATTTATGATTTAATTCATGATTCATGATTCAATTCATGATTCATGATTTATGATTCAATTCATGATTCATAATTAATTATCCATGATTCAATTCATGATTAAATTCATGATTCATGATTCATGATTCAATTCATGATTCAATTCATGATTCATGATTCATGATTCATGATTCAATTCATGATTCATAATTCATGATTCATGATTCAATTCATGATTCATAATTCATGATTCATGATTCAATTCATGATTAAATTCATAATTCATGATTCATGATTCATGATTTAATTCATGATTCATGATTCAATTCATGATTCATAATTCATGATTCATGAATCAATTCATGATTCATAATTCATGATTTATGATTCGATTCATGATTCATGATTCATGATTCAATTCATGATTCATGATTCATGATTCAATTCATGATTCATGACTCATGATTCAATTCATGATTCATGATTCATGATTCGATTCATGATTCAATTCATGATACATGATTCATGATTCAATTCATGATTCATGATTCATGATTCAATTCATGATTCATAATTCATTATTCATGATTAAATTCATGATTAAATTCATGATTCATGTTTTATGATTCATGATTCAATTCATGATTCAATTCATGATTCATTATTCATGATTCATGATTCAATTCATGATTCAATTCATGATTCATAATTCATGATTCATGATTCAATTCATGATTCAAAATTCATGATTCATGATTCAATTCATGATTCATAATTCATGATTCATGATTCAATTCATGATTCATGATTCAATTCATGATTCATAATTCATGAATCGATTCATGATTCATGATTCAATTCATGATTAATGATTCAAGATTCATGATTCATGATTCAATTTATGATTCATGATTCATGATTCAATTCATGATTCAATTCATGATTCATGATTCATGATTCATGATTCATGATTCAATTCATGATTCAAAATTCATGATTCATGATTCAATTCATGATTCATGATTCAATTTATGATTCTTGATTCATGTTTCATTTCATGATTCATTATTCATGATTCAATTCATGATTCAATTCATGATTCAATTCATGATTCATGATTCATGATTCAATTTATTATTCATGATTCATGATTTAATTCATGATTCAATTCATGATTCATGATTCAATTCAGGATTCAATTCATGATTCATAATTTATGATTTATTTCATGATTCATGATTCAATTCATGATTCATGATTCATAATTCAATTCATGATTCATAATTAATTATTCATGATTCAATTCATGATTAAATTCATGATTCATGATTCATGATTCATGATTCAATTCATGATTCAATTCATGATTCATGATTCATGATTCAATTCATGATTCATAATTCATGATTCATGATTCAATTCATGATTCATAATTCATGATTCATGATTCAATTCATGATTAAATTCATAATTCATGATTCATGATTCATGATTCAATTCATGATTCATGATTCAATTCATGATTCATAATTCATGATTCATGAATCAATTCATGATTCATAATTCATGATTTATGATTCGATTCATGATTCATGATTCATGATTCAATTCATGATTCATGATTCAATTCATGATTCATGATTCATGATTCAATTCATGATTCATGATTCATGATTCGATTCATGATTCAATTCATGATTCATGATTCATGATTCAATTCATGATTCATGATTCAATTCATGATTCATAATTCATTATTCATGATTAAATTCATGATTAAATTCATGATTCATGATTCATTATTCATGATTAAATTCATGATTAAATTCATGATTCATGATTCATGATTCATGATTCAATTCATGATTCAATTCATGATTCATGATTCATGGTTCATGATTCATGATTCAATTCATGATTCATAATTCATGATTCATGATTCAATTCATGATTCATAATTCATGATTCAATTCATGATTAAATTCATAATTCATGATTCATGATTCATGATTCAATTCATGATTCATGATTCAATTCATGATTCATAATTTATGATTCATGGATCAATTCATGATTCATAATTCATGATTTATGATTCGATTCATGATTCATGATTCATGATTTAATTCATGATTCATGATTCATGATTCAATTCATGATTCATGATTCATGATTCAATTCATGATTCATGATTCATGATTCGATTCATGATTCAATTCATGATTCATGATTCATGATTCAATTCATGATTCATGATTCATGATTCAATTCATGATTCATGATTCATGATTCAATTCATGATTCATAATTCATTATTCATGATTAAATTCATGATTAAATTCATGATTCATGATTCATGATTCATGATTCAATTCATGATTCAATTCATGATTCATGATTCATGATTCATGATTCAATTCATGATTCAATTCATGATTCATGATTCATAATTCATGATTCATGATTCAATTCATGATTCAAAATTCATGATTCATGATTCAATTCATGATTCATAATTCATGATTCATGATTCAATTCATGATTCATGATTCAATTCATGATTCATGATTCAATTCATGATTAATGATTCAAGATTCATGATTCATGATACAATTTATGATTCATGATTCATGATTCATTTCATGATTCAATTCATGATTTATGATTCATGATTCATGATTCAATTCATGATTCAATTCATGATTCATGATTCATGATTCATGATTCAATTCATGATTCAAAATTCATGATTCATGATTCAATTCATGATTCATAATTCATGATTCATGATTCAATTCATGATTCATAATTCATGATTCGATTCATGATTCATGATTCAATTCATGATTCATAATTCATGATTCATGATTCAATTCATTATTCATGATTCATGATTCGATTCATGATTCATAATTCATGATTCATGATTCAATTCATGATTCAATTCATGATTCATGATTCATGATTCAATTCATGATTCAATTCATGATTCATGATTCAATTCATGATTCATGATTCATGATTGAATTCATGATTCAATTCATGATTCATGATTCATGATTGAATTTATGATTCATGATTCATGATTTAATTCATGATTCAATTCATGATTCATAATTCAATTCAGGATTCAATTCATGATTCATGATTCAATTCATGATTTATGGTTCATGATTCAATTCATGATTCATGATTCAATTCATGATTCATGATTCAATTCATGATTCAAAATTCATGATTCATGATTCAATTCATGATTCATAATTCATGATTCAATTCATGATTCATAATTCATGATTTGATTCATGATTCATGATTCAATTCATGATTCATAATTCATGATTCATGATTCAATTCATGATTAATGATTCAATTCATGATTCATAATTCATGATTCGATTCATGATTCATGATTCAATTCATGATTCATAATTCATGATTCATGATTCAATTCATGATTCATGATTCAATTCATGTTTCATGATTCATGATTCGATTCATGATTCATGATTCATGATTCAATTCATGATTCATGATTCAATTTATGATTCTTGATTCATGTTTCATTTCATGATTCATTATTCATGATTCAATTCATGATTCAATTCATGATTCAATTCATGATTCATGATTCATGATTCAATTTATTATTCATGATTCATGA
The DNA here is from genome assembly GCF_038048845.1 of Mixophyes fleayi. Taxonomy (NCBI): domain Eukaryota; kingdom Metazoa; phylum Chordata; class Amphibia; order Anura; family Limnodynastidae; genus Mixophyes; species Mixophyes fleayi. The sequence continues at coordinate 42,883 of NW_027445922.1, forward strand.
TTTAATTCATGAATCAATTCATGATTCATGATTCAATTCAGGATTCAATTCATGATTCATAATTTATGATTTAATTCATGATTCATGATTCAATTCATGATTCATGATTTATGATTCAATTCATGATTCATAATTAATTATTCATGATTCAATTCATGATTAAATTCATGATTCATGATTCATGATTCATGATTCAATTCATGATTCATAATTCATGATTCATGATTCAATTCATGATTCATAATTCATGATTCATGATTCAATTCATGATTAAATTCATAATTCATGATTCATGATTCATGATTTAATTCATGATTCATAATTCATGATTTATGATTCGATTCATGATTCATGATTCATGATTCAATTCATGATTCATGATTCATGATTCAATTCATGATTCATGATTCATGATTCAATTCATGATTCATGATTCATGATTCGATTCATGATTCAATTCATGATACATGATTCATGATTCAATTCATGATTCATGATTCATGATTCAATTCATGATTCATAATTCATTATTCATGATTAAATTCATGATTAAATTCATGATTCATGATTTATGATTCATGATTCAATTCATGATTCAATTCATGATTCATTATTCATGATTCATGATTCAATTCATGATTCAATTCATGATTCATGATTCATAATTCATGATTCATGATTCAATTCATGATTCAAAATTCATGATTCATGATTCAATTCATGATTCATAATTCATGATTCATGATTCAATTCATGATTCATGATTCAATTCATGATTCATAATTCATGAATCGATTCATGATTCATGATTCAATTCATGATTAATGATTCAAGATTCATGATTCATGATTCAATTTATGATTCATGATTCATGATTCATTTCATGATTCAATTCATGATTTATGATTCATGATTCATGATTCAATTCATGATTCAATTCATGATTCATGATTCATGATTCATGATTCATGATTCAATTCATGATTCAAAATTCATGATTCATGATTCAATTCATGATTCATGATTCAATTTATGATTCTTGATTCATGTTTCATTTCATGATTCATTATTCATGATTCAATTCATGATTCAATTCATGATTCAATTCATGATTCATGATTCATGATTCAATTTATTATTCATGATTCATGATTTAATTCATGATTCAATTCATGATTCATGATTCAATTCATGATTCAATTCATGATTCATAATTTATGATTTATTTCATGATTCATGATTCAATTCATGATTCATGATTCATAATTCAATTCATGATTCATAATTAATTATTCATGATTCAATTCATGATTAAATTCATGATTCATGATTCATGATTCATGATTCAATGCATGATTCAATTCATGATTCATGATTCATGATTCAATTCATGATTCATAATTCATGATTCATGATTCAATTCATGATTCATAATTCATGATTCATGATTCAATTCATGATTAAATTCATAATTCATGATTCATGATTCATGATTCAATTCATGATTCATGATTCAATTCATGATTCATAATTCATGATTCATGAATCAATTCATGATTCATAATTCATGATTTATGATTCGATTCATGATTCATGATTCATGATTCAATTCATGATTCATGATTCAATTCATGATTCATGATTCATGATTCAATTCATGATTCATGATTCATGATTCGATTCATGATTCAATTCATGATTCATGATTCATGATTCAATTCATGATTCATGATTCATGATTCAATTCATGATTCATAATTCATTATTCATGATTAAATTCATGATTAAATTCATGATTCATGATTCATTATTCATGATTAAATTCATGATTAAATTCATGATTCATGATTCATGATTCATGATTCAATTCATGATTCAATTCATGATTCATGATTCATAATTCATGATTCATGATTCAATTCATGATTCAAAATTCATGATTCATGATTCAATTCATGATTCATAATTCATGATTCATGATTCAATTCATGATTCATGATTCAATTCATGATTCATAATTCATGAATCAATTCATGATTCATGATTCAATTTATGATTCTTGATTCATGTTTCATTTCATGATTCATTATTCATGATTCAATTCATGATTCAATTCATGATTCATGATTCATGATTCAATTTATTATTCATGATTCATGATTTAATTCATGATTCAATTCATGATTCATGATTCAATTCAGGATTCAAGTCATGATTCATAATTTATGATTAAATTCATGATTCATGATTCGATTCATGATTCATGATCCATGATTCAATTCATGATTCAATTTATGATTCATGATTCATGATTCAATTCATGATTCATAATTAATTATTCATGATTCAATTCATGATTAAATTCATGATTCATGATTCATGATTCATGATTCAATTCATGATTCAATTCATGATTCATGATTCATGATTCATGATTTAATTTATGATTCATAATTCATGATTCATGATTCAATTCATGATTCATAATTCATGATTCATGATTCAATTCATGATTAAATTCATAATTCATGATTCATGATTCATGATTCAATTCATGATTCATGATTCAATTCATGATTCATAATTCATGATTCATGAATCAATTCATGATTCATAATTCATGATTTATGATTCGATTCATGATTCATGATTCATGATTCAATTCATGATTCATGATTCATGATTCAATTCATGATTCATGATTCATGATTCAATTCATGATTCATGATTCATGATTCAATTCATGATTCATGATTCATGATTCAATTCATGATTCATAATTCATTATTCATGATTAAATTCATGATTAAATTCATGATTCATGATTCATGATTCAATTCATGATTCATAATTCATTATTCATGATTAAATTCATGATTAAATTCATGATTCATGATTCATGATTCATGATTCAATTTATGATTCAATTCATGATTCATGATTCATGATTCATGATTCAATTCATGATTCAATTCATGATTCATGATTCATAATTCATGATTCATGATTCAATTCATGATTCAAAATTCATGATTCATGATTCAATTCATGATTCATAATTCATGATTCATGATTCAAATTATGATTCATGATTCAATTCATGATTCATAATTCATGAATCGATTCATGATTCATGATTCAATTCATGATTAATGATTCAAGATTCATGATTCATGATTCAATTTATGATTCATGATTCATTTCATGATTCAATTCATGATTTATGATTCATGATTCATGATTCAATTCATGATTCAATTCATGATTCATGATTCATGATTCAATTCATGATTCAAAATTCATGATTCATGATTCAATTCATGATTCATAATTCATGATTCATGATTCAATTCATGATTCATAATTCATGATTCGATTCATGATTCATGATTCAATTCATGATTCATAATTCATGATTCATGATTTAAATCATTATTCATGATTCATGATTCATGATTCGATTCATGATTCATAATTCATGATTCATGATTCAATTCATGATTCATGATTCATGATTCAATTCATGATTATGATTCATGATTGAATTCATGATTCAATTCATGATTCATGATTCATGATTCAATTTATTATTCATGATTTAATTCATGATTCAATTCATGATTCATAATTCAATTCAGGATTCAATTCATGATTCATGATTCAATTCATGATTTATGGTTCATGATTCAATTCATGATTCATGATTCAATTCATGATTCATGATTCATGATTCAATTCATGATTCAAAATTCATGATTCATGATTCAATTCATGATTCATAATTCATGATTCATGATTCAATTCATGATTCATAATTCATGATTTGATTCATGATTCATGATTCAATTCATGATTCATAATTCATGATTAATGATTCAATTCATGATTAATGATTCAATTCATGATTCATAATTCATGATTCGATTCATGATTCATGATTCAATTCATGATTCATAATTCATGATTCATGATTCAATTCATGATTAATGATTCAAGATTCATGATTCATGATTCAATTTATTATTCATGATTCAATTCAGGATTCAAGTCATGATTCATAATTTATGATTTAATTCATGATTCATGATTCGATTCATGATTCATGATCCTTGATTCAATTCATGATTCAATTCATGATTCATGATTCATGATTCAATTCATGATTCATAATTAATTATTCATGATTAAATTCATGATTAAATTCATGATTCATGATTCATGATTCAATTCATGATTCAATTCATGATTCATGATTCATGATTCATGATTCAATTCATGATTCATAATTCATGATTCAATTCATGATTCATAATTCATGATTCATGATTCAATTCATGATTCATGATTCAATTCATGATTCATAATTCATGATTCATGAATCAATTCATGATTCATAATTCATGATTTATGATTTGATTCATGATTCATGATTCATGATTCAATTCATGATTCATGATTCATGATTCAATTCATGATTCATGATTCATGATTCAATTCATGATTCATGATTCATGATTCGATTCATGATTCAATTCATGATTCATGATTCATGATTCAATTCATGATTCATGATTCATGATTCAATTCATGATTCATAATTCATTATTCATTATTAAATTCATGATTAAATTCATGATTCATGATTCAATTCATGATTCAATTCATGATTCATGATTCATGATTCAATTCATGATTCAATTCATGATTCATGATTCATAATTCATGATTCATGATTCAATTCATGATTCAAAATTCATGATTCATGATTCAATTCATGATTCATAATTCATGATTCATGATTCAATTCATGATTCATGATTCAATTCATGATTCATAATTCATGAATCGATTCATGATTCATGATTCAATTCATGATTAATGATTCAAGATTCATGATTCATGATTCAATTTATGATTCATGATTCATGATTTATTTCATGATTCAATTCATGATTTATGATTCATGATTCATGATTCAATTCATGATTCAATTCATGATTCATGATTCATGATTCAATTCATGATTCAAAATTCATGATTCATGATTCAATTCATGATTCATAATTCATGATTCATGATTCAATTCATGATTCATAATTCATGATTCGATTCATGATTCATGATTCAATTCATGATTCATAATTCATGATTCATGATTCAAATCATTATTCATGATTCATGATTCATGATTCGATTCATGATTCAATTCATGATTCATAATTCATGATTCGATTCATGATTCATGATTCAATTCATGATTCATAATTCATGATTCATGATTCAAATCATTATTCATGATTCATGATTCATGATTCAATTCATGATTCAATTCATGATTCATGATTCAATTCATGATTCAATTCATGATTCATGATTCAATTCATGATTCATGATTCATGATTGAATTCATGATTCAATTCATGATTCATGATTCATGATTCAATTTATTATTCATGATTCATGATTTAATTCATGATTCAATTCATGATTCATAATTCAATTCAGGATTCAATTCATGATTCATGATTCAATTCATGATTTATGGTTCATGATTCAATTCATGATTCATGATTCAATTCATGATTCATGATTCAATTCATGATTCATGATACATGATTCAATTCATGATTCAAAATTCATGATTCATGATTCAATTCATGATTCATAATTCATGATTCATGATTCAATTCATGATTCATAATTCATGATTTGATTCAAGATTCATGATTCAATTCATGATTCATAATTCATGATTCATGATTCAATTCATGATTAATGATTCAATTCATGATTCATAATTCATGATTCGATTCATGATTCATGATTCAATTCATGATTCATAATTCATGATTCATGATTCAATTCATGATTAATGATTCAAGATTCATGATTCATGATTCAATTTATGATTCATGATTCATGATTCATTTCATGATTCATGATTCATGATTCAATTCATGATTCATGATTCATGATTCAATTCATGATTCAATTCATGATTCATGATTCATGATTCAATTCATGATTCATGATTCATGATTCAATTCATGATTCAATTCATGATTCATGATTCAATTTATTATTCATGATTCATGATTTAATTCATGATTCAATTCATGATTCAATTCAGGATTCAATTCATGATTCATGATTCAATTCATGATTCATGGTTCATGATTCAATTCATGATTCATGATTCAATTCATGATTCATGATTCATGATTCAATTCATGATTCAATTCATGATTCATGATTCATGATTCAATTCATGATTTATGATTCGATTCATGATTTTTGATTCATGATTCATGATTCGATTCAAGATTCATGATTCATGATTCACTTCATGATTCACGATTCATGATTCATGTTTCATGATTCATGATTCAATTCATGATTCATGATTCATGATTCATGATTCAATTCATAATTCATGATTCAATTCATGATTCATGATTCATGATTCATGATTCAATTCATTATTCAAGATTCATGATTTGATTCATGATTCATGATTCAATTCATGATTCATGATTCAATTCATGATTCATGATTCATGATTCAATTTATGATTCAATTCATGATTTATGATTCATGATTCAATTCATGATTCATGATTCAATTCATGATTCATGATTGATGAATTCAATTCATGATTCATGGTTCATGATTTATGATTCAATTCATGATTCAATTCATGATTCATGATTCAATTCATGATTCATGATTCATGATTCAATTCATGATTCATGATTCGATTCATGATTCATAATTCATGATTTATGATTCAATTCATGATTCATGATTCATGATTCAATTCATGATTCAATTCATGATTCATGATTCATGATTTAATTTATTATTCATGATTCATGATTTAATTCATGATTCAATTCATGATTCATGATTCAATTCAGGATTCAATTCATGATTCATGATTCAATTCATGATTCAATTCATGATTCATGATTCAATTCATCATTCATGATTCATGATTCAATTCATGATTCAAAATTCATGATTCATGATTCAATTCATGATTCAATTCATCATTCATGATTCATGATTCAATTCATGATTCAAAATTCATGATTCATGATTCAATTCATGATTCATAATTCATGATTCATGATTCAATTCATGATTCATAATTCATGATTCGATTCATGATTCAATTCATGATTCATAATTCATGATTCATGATTCAATTCATGATTAATGATTCAATTCATGATTCATAATTCATGATTCGATTCATGATTCATGATTCAATTCATGATTCATAATTCATGATTCATGATTCAATTCATGATTAATGATTCAAGATTCATGATTCATGATTCAATTTATGATTCATGATTCATGATTCATTTCATGATTCTTGATTCATGATTCAATTCATTATTCATGATTCATGATTCGATTCATGATTTATAATTCATGATTCATGATTCAATTCATGATTCAATTCATGATTCATGATTCATGATTCATGATTCAATTCATGATTCAATTCATGATTCATGATTCATGATTCAATTCATGATTCATGATTCATGATTCAATTCATGATTCAATTCATGATTCATGATTCAATTTATTATTCATGATTCATGATTTAATTCATGATTCAATTCATGATTCATGATTCAATTCAGGATTCAATTCATGATTCATGATTCAATTCATGATTCATGGTTCATGATTCAATTCATGATTCATGATTCAATTCATGATTCATGATTCATGATTCAATTCATGATTCAATTCATGATTCATGATTCATGATTCAATTCATGATTTATGATTCGATTCATGATTTTTGATTCATGATTCATGATTCGATTCAAGATTCATGATTCATGATTCACTTCATGATTCATGATTCAATTCATGATTCATGATTCATGATTCAATTCATGATTCAATTCATGATTCATGATTCATGATTCAATTCATGATTTATGATTCGATTCATGATTTTTGATTCATGATTCATGATTCGATTCAAGATTCATGATTCATGATTCACTTCATGATTCACGATTCATGATTCATGTTTCATGATTCATGATTCGATTCATGATTCATAATTCATGATTCATGATTCAATTCATGATTCAATTCATGATTTATGATTCATGATTCATGATTCAATTCATGATTCAATTCATGATTCATGATTCATGATTCAATTCATGATTCATGATTCATGATTCAATTCATGATTCAATTCATGATTCATGATTCAATTTATTATTCATGATTCATGATTTAATTCATGATTCAATTCATGATTCAATTCAGGATTCAATTCATGATTCATGATTCAATTCATGATTCATGGTTCATGATTCAATTCATGATTCATGATTCAATTCATGATTCATGATTCATGATTCAATTCATGATTCAATTCATGATTCATGATTCATGATTCAATTCATGATTTATGATTCGATTCATGATTTTTGATTCATGATTCATGATTCGATTCAAGATTCATGATTCATGATTCACTTCATGATTCACGATTCATGATTCATGTTTCATGATTCATGATTCAATTCATGATTCATGATTCATGATTCATGATTCAATTCATAATTCATGATTCATGATTCATGATTCATGATTCAATTCATGAATCATGATTCAATTCATGATTCTTGATTCATGATTCATGATTCGATTCATGATTCATGATTCAATTCATGATTCATGATTCATGATTCATGATTCAATTCATTATTCAAGATTCATGATTTGATTCATGATTCATGATTCAATTCATGATTCATGATTCAATTCATGATTCATGATTCATGATTCAATTTATGATTCAATTCATGATTTATGATTCATGATTCAATTCATGATTCATGATTCAATTCATGATTCATGATTGATGAATTCAATTCATGATTCATGGTTCATGATTTATGATTCAATTCATGATTCAATTCATGATTCATGATTCAATTCATGATTCATGATTCATGATTCAATTCATGATTCATGATTCGATTCATGATTCATAATTCATGATTTATGATTCAATTCATGATTCATGATTCATGATTCAATTCATGATTCAATTCATGATTCATGATTCATGATTTAATTTATTATTCATGATTCATGATTTAATTCATGATTCAATTCATGATTCATGATTCAATTCAGGATTCAATTCATGATTCATGATTCAATTCATGATTCAATTCATGATTCATGATTCAATTCATCATTCATGATTCATGATTCAATTCATGATTCAAAATTCATGATTCATGATTCAATTCATGATTCATAATTCATGATTCATGATTCAATTCATGATTCATAATTCATGATTCGATTCATGATTCAATTCATGATTCATAATTCATGATTCATGATTCAATTCATGATTAATGATTCAATTCATGATTCATAATTCATGATTCGATTCATGATTCATGATTCAATTCATGATTCATAATTCATGATTCATGATTCAATTCATGATTAATGATTCAAGATTCATGATTCATGATTCAATTTATGATTCATGATTCATGATTCATTTCATGATTCTTGATTCATGATTCAATTCATTATTCATGATTCATGATTCGATTCATGATTTATAATTCATGATTCATGATTCAATTCATGATTCAATTCATGATTCATGATTCATGATTCATGATTCAATTCATGATTCAATTCATGATTCATGATTCATGATTCAATTCATGATTCATGATTCATGATTCAATTCATGATTCAATTCATGATTCATGATTCAATTTATTATTCATGATTCATGATTTAATTCATGATTCAATTCATGATTCATGATTCAATTCAGGATTCAATTCATGATTCATGATTCAATTCATGATTCATGGTTCATGATTCAATTCATGATTCATGATTCAATTCATGATTCATGATTCATGATTCAATTCATGATTCAATTCATGATTCATGATTCATGATTCAATTCATGATTTATGATTCGATTCATGATTTTTGATTCATGATTCATGATTCGATTCAAGATTCATGATTCATGATTCACTTCATGATTCATGATTCAATTCATGATTCATGATTCATGATTCAATTCATGATTCAATTCATGATTCATGATTCATGATTCAATTCATGATTTATGATTCGATTCATGATTTTTGATTCATGATTCATGATTCGATTCAAGATTCATGATTCATGATTCACTTCATGATTCACGATTCATGATTCATGTTTCATGATTCATGATTCAATTCATGATTCATGATTCATGATTCATGATTCAATTCATAATTCATGATTCATGATTCATGATTCAATTCATGATTCATGATTCAATTCATGATTCTTGATTCATGATTCGATTCATGATTCATGATTCAATTCATGATTCATGATTCATGATTCATGATTCAATTCATGATTCAAGATTCATGATTCGATTCATGATTCATGATTCAATTCATGATTCATGATTCATGATTCAATTCATGATTCATGATTCATGATTCAATTTATGATTCAATTCATGATTCATGATTCAATTCATGATTCATGATTCAATTCATTATTCATGATTGATGAATTCAATTCATGATTCATGGTTCGTGATTTATGATTCAATTCATGATTCAATTCATGATTCATGATTCAATTCATGATTCATGATTCATGATTCAATTCATGATTCATGATTCGATTCATGATTAATAATTCATGATTCATTATTCAATTCATGATTCATGATTCAATTCATGATTCGAATCCTGATTCAATTCATGATTCATGTCTCATGATTCAAATTATGATTCATGATTCATGATTCATGATTCATGATTCAATTGATGATTCATGATTCATGATTCAATTCATGATTCATGATTCATGATTCATGATTCGATTCATGATTCATGATTCATGATTCATGATTCATGATTCAATTCATGATTCATGTTTCATGATTCATGTTTCATGATTCATGATTCATGATTCAATTCATAATTTATGATTTATGATTCATGATTCAATTCATGATCCATGATTCATGATTCAATTCATGATTCATGATTCGATTCATGATTCATGATTCAATTCATGATTCATGATTCATGATTTAATTCATGATTCATGATTCGATTCATGATTCATGATTAAATTCATGATTCAATTAATGATTCATGATTCAATTTATGATTCATGATTCATGATTCAATTCATGATTCAATTCATGATTCAATTCATGATTCATGATTCATAATTCATGATTTATGATTCAATTCATGATTCATGATTCATGATTCAATTCATAATTCATAAATCATGATTCATGATTCAATTCATGATTCATGATTCAATTCATAATTCATAAATCATGATTCATGATTCAATTCATGATTCATGATTCAATTCATGATTCATGATTCAATTCATGTTTCATGATTCGATTCATGATTCATGATTCATGATTCAATTCATGATTCATGATTCAATTTATGATTCTTGATTCATGTTTCATTTCATGATTCATTATTCATGATTCAATTCATGATTCAATTCATGATTCATGATTCATGATTCAATTTATTATTCATGATTAATGATTTAATTCATGATTCAATTCATGTTTCATGATTCAATTCAGGATTCAATTCATGATTCATAATTTATGATTTAATTCATGATTCATGATTCGATTCATGATTCATGATCCATGATTCAATTCATGATTCAATTCATGATTCATGATTCATGATTCAATTCATGATTCATGATTCATGATTCAATTCATGATTCATAATTAATTATTTATGATTCAATTCATGATTAAATTCATGATTCATGATTCATGATTCAATTCATGATTCAATTCATGATTCATGATTCATGATTCATGATTCATGATTTAATTCATGATTCATAATTCATGATTCATTATTCAATTCATGATTCATAATTCATGATTCATGATTCAATTCATGATTAAATTCATAATTCATGATTCATGATTCATGATTCGATTCAAGATTCATGATTCATAATTCACTTCATGATTCACGATTCATGATTCATGTTTCATGATTCATGATTCAATTCATGATTCATGATTCATGATTCAATTCATGATTCATGAATCATGATTCAATTCATGATTCAATTCATGATTCATGAATCATGATTCAATTCATGATTCAATTCATGATTCATGATTCATGATTCAATTCATGATTCATAATTAATTATTCATGATTAAATTCATGATTAAATTCATGATTCATGATTCATGATTCAATTCATGATTCAATTCATGATTCATGATTCATGATTCATGATTCATGATTCAATTCATGATTCATAATTCATGATTCATGATTCAATTCATGATTCATAATTCATGATTCATGATTCAATTCATGATTAAATTCATAATTCATGATTCATGATTCATGATTCGATTCAAGATTCATGATTCATGATTCACTTCATGATTCACGATTCATGATTCATGTTTCATGATTCATGATTCAATTCATGATTCATGATTCATGATTCATGAGTCAATTCATGATTCATGATTCAATTCATAATTCATAAATCATGATTCATGATTCAATTCATGATTCATGATTCAATTCATGATTTATGATTCAATTCATGTTTCATGATTCGATTCATGATTCATGATTCATGATTCAATTCATGATTCAATTCATGATTCATGATTCATGATTCAATTTATTATTCATGATTAATGATTTAATTCATGATTCAATTCATGTTTCATGATTCAATTCAGGATTCAATTCATGATTCATAATTTATGATTTAATTCATGATTCATGATTCGATTCATGATCCATGATTCAATTCATGATTCAATTCATGATTCATGATTCATGATTCAATTCATGATTCATAATTAATTATTCATGATTCAATTCATGATTAAATTCATGATTCATGATTCATGATTCATGATTCAATTCATGATTCAATTCATGATTCATGATTCATGATTCATGATTCAATTCATGATTCATGATTCATGATTCAATTCATGATTCATAATTCATGATTCATGATTCAATTCATGATTAAATTCATAATTCATGATTCATGATTCATGATTCGATTCAAGATTCATGATTCATGATTCACTTCATGATTCACGATTCATGATTAATGTTTCATGATTCATGATTCAATTCATGATTCATGAATCATGATTCAATTCATGATTCAATTCATGATTCATGATTCATGATTCAATTCATGATTCATAATTAATTATTCATGATTCAATTCATGATTAAATTCATGATTCATGATTCATGATTCAATTCATGATTCAATTCATGATTCATGATTCATGATTCATGATTCATGATTCAATTCATGATTCATAATTCATGATTCATGATTCAATTCATGATTCATAATTCATGATTCATGATTCAATTCATGATTCAATTCATAATTCATGATTCATGATTCATGATTCGATTCAAGATTCATGATTCATGATTCACTTCATGATTCACGATTCATGATTCATGTTTCATGATTCATGATTCAATTCATGATTCATGATTCATGATTCATGATTCAATTCATAATTCATGATTCATGATTCAATTCATGATTCATGATTCAATTCATGATTCTTGATTCATGATTCGATTCATGATTCATGATTCAATTCATGATTCATGATTCAATTCATGATTCATGATTCATGATTCGATTCATGATTCATGATTCAATTCATGATTCATGATTCATGATTCAATTCATGATTCATGATTTATGATTCAATTTATGATTCAATTCATGATTCATGATTCATGATTCAATTCATGATTCATGATTCAATTCATGATTCATGAATTCAATTCATGATTCATGGTTCGTGATTTATGATTCAATTCATGATTCATGATTTTATTCATGATTCATGATTCATGATTCAATTCATGATTCATGATTCGATTCATGATTCATAATTCATGATTCATTATTCAATTCATGATTCATGATTCAATTCATGATTCGAATCCTGATTCAATTCATGATTCATGATTCATGATTCATGATTCATGATTCAATTGATGATTCATGATTCATGATTCAATTCATGATTCATGATTCATGATTCATGATTCGATTCATGATTCAATTTATTATTCATGATTAATGATTTAATTCATGATTCAATTCATGTTTCATGATTCAATTCAGGATTCAATTCATGATTCATAATTTATGATTTAATTCATGATTCATGATTCGATTCATGATTCATGATCCATGATTCAATTCATGATTCAATTCATGATTCATGATTCATGATTCATTCATGATTCATAATTAATTATTCATGATTCAATTCATGATTAAATTCATGATTCATGATTCATGATTCATGATTCAATTCATGATTCAATTCATGATTCATGATATATGATTCATGATTCAATTCATGATTCATAATTCATGATTCATGATTCAATTCATGATTCATAATTCATGATTCATGATTCAATTCATGATTAAATTCATAATTCATGATTCATGATTCATGATTCGATTCAAGATTCATGATTCATGATTCACTTCATGATTCACGATTCATGATTCATGTTTCATGATTCATGATTCAATTCATGATTCATGAATCATGATTCAATTCATGATTCAATTCATGATTCATGATTCATGATTCAATTCATGATTCATAATTAATTATTCATGATTCAATTCATGATTAAATTCATGATTCATGATTCATGATTCATGATTCAATTCATGATTCAATTCATGATTCATGATTCATGATTCATGATTCATGATTCAATTCATGATTCATAATTCATGATTCATGATTCAATTCATGATTCATAATTCATGATTCATGATTCAATTCATGATTCAATTCATAATTCATGATTCATGATTCATGATTCGATTCAAGATTCATGATTCATGATTCACTTCATGATTCACGATTCATGATTCATGTTTCATGATTCATGATTCAATTCATGATTCATGATTCATGATTCATGATTCAATTCATAATTCATGATTCATGATTCAATTCATGATTCATGATTCAATTCATGATTCTTGATTCATGATTCGATTCATGATTCATGATTCAATTCATGATTCATGATTCATGATTCATGATTCAATTCATGATTCAAGATTCATGATTCGATTCATGATTCATGATTCAATTCATGATTCATGATTCATGATTCAATTCATGATTCATGATTCATGATTCAATTTATGATTCAATTCATGATTCATGATTCATGATTCAATTCATGATTCATGATTCAATTCATGATTCATGATTGATGAATTCAATTCATGATTCATGGTTCGTGATTTATGATTCAATTCATGATTCAATTCATGATTCATGATTTTATTCATGATTCATGATTCAATTCATGATTCATGATTCGATTCATGATTCATAATTCATGATTCATTATTCAATTCATGATTCATGATTCAATTCATGATTCGAATCCTGATTCAATTCATGATTCATGATTCATGATTCATGATTCAATTGATGATTCATGATTCATGATTCAATTCATGATTCATGATTCATGATTCATGATTCGATTCATGATTCATGATTCATGATTCATGATTCATGATTCAATTCATGATTCATGTTTCATGATTCATGTTTCATGATTCATGATTCATGATTCAATTCATGATTTATGATTTATGATTCATGATTCAATTCATGATCCATGATTCATGATTCATGATTCAATTCATGATTCATGATTCAATTCATGATTCATGATTCGATTCATGATTCATGATTCAATTCATGATTCATGATTCATGATTCAATTCATGATTTATGATTCATGATTCAATTCATGATTCATGATTCATGATTCGATTCATGATTCATGATCCATGATTCATGATTCAATTCATGATTCATGATTCATGATTTAATTCATAATTCATGATTCGATTCATGATTCATGATTAAATTCATGATTCAATTCATGATTCATGATTCAATTTATGATTCATGATTCATGATTCAATTCATGATTCAATTCATGATTCAATTCATGATTCATGATTCATGATTCATGATTTATGATTCAATTCATGATTCATGATTCATGATTCAATTCATAATTCATAAATCATGATTCATGATTCAATTCATGATTCATGATTCAATTCATAATTCATAAATCATGATTCATGATTCAATTCATGATTCATGATTCAATTCATGATTCATGATTCAATTCATGTTTCATGATTCATGATTCGATTCATGATTCATGATTCAATTCATGATTCATGATTCAATTTATGATTCTTGATTCATGTTTCATTTCATGATTCATTATTCATGATTCAATTCATGATTCAATTCATGATTCATGATTCATGATTCAATTTATTATTCATGATTCATGATTTAATTCATGATTCAATTCATGATTCATAATTCAATTCAGGATTCAATTCATGATTCATAATTTATGATTTAATTCATGATTCATGATTCGATTCATGATTCATGATCCATGATTCAATTCATGATTCAATTCATGATTCATGATTCATGATTCAATTCATGATTCATAATTAATTATTCATGATTCAATTCATGATTAAAATTCATGATTCATGATTCATGATTCATGATTCAATTCATGATTCAATTCATGATTCATGATTCATGATTCATGATTCATGATTCATGATTCATGATTCAATTCATGATTCATAATTCATGATTCATGATTCAATTCATGATTCATAATTCATGATTCATGATTCAATTCATGATTAAATTCATAATTCATGATTCATGATTCATGATTCAATTCATGATTCATGATTCAATTCATGATTAAATTCATAATTCATGATTCATGATTCATGATTCAATTCATGATTCATGATTCAATTCATGATTCATAATTCATGATTCATGAATCAATTCATGATTCATAATTCATGATTTATGATTCGATTCATGATTCATGATTCATGATTCAATTCATGATTCATGATTCAATTCATGATTCATGATTCATGATTCAATTCATGATTCATGATTCATGATTCGATTCATGATTCAATTCATGATTCATGATTCATGATTCAATTCATGATTCATGATTCATGATTCAATTCATGATTCATAATTTATTATTCATGATTAAATTCATGATTAAATTCATGATTCATGATTCATGATTCATGATTCAATTTATGATTCAATTCATGATTCATGATTCATGATTCATGATTCAATTCATGATTCATTTCATGATTCATGATTCAATTCATGATTCAAAATTCATGATTCATGATTAAATTCATGATTCATAATTCATGAATCGATTCATGATTCATGATTCAATTCATGATTCATAATTCATGATTCATGATTCAATTCATGATTAATGATTCAAGATTCATGATTCATGATTAAATTTATGATTCATGATTCATGATTCATTTCATGATTCAATTCATGATTCATGATTCATGATTCATGATTCAATTCATGATTCAATTCATGATTCATGATTCATGATTCAATTCATGATTCAAAATTCATGATTCATGATTCAATTCATGATTCATAATTCATGATTCATGATTCAATTCATGATTCATAATTCATGATTCGATTCATGATTCATGATTCAATTCATGATTCATAATTCATGAATCATGATTCAATTCATTATTCATGATTCATGATTCGATTCATGATTCATAATTCATGATTCATGATTCAATTCATGATTCATGATTCATGATTCAATTCATGATTCAGTTCATGATTCATGATTCATGATTTATGATTCATGATTCAATTCATGATTCAATTCATGATTCATGATTCGATTCATGATTCATGATTCAATTCATGATTCAGTTCATGATTCATGATTCATGATTCAATTTATTATTCATGATTCATGATTTAATTCATGATTCAATTCATGATTCATGATTCAATTCAGGATTCAATTCATGATTCATGATTCAATTCATGATTCATGGTTCATGATTCAATTCATGATTCATGATTAATGATTCATGATTCATGATTCAATTCATGATTCATGATTCAATTCATGATTCGAATCCTGATTCAATTTATGATTCATGATTTGATTTATGATTCATGATTCATGATTCAATTCATGATTCATGATTCAATTCATGATTCAATTCATGATTCATGATTCATGATTCAATTCATGATTCATGATTCGATTCATGATTTTTGATTCATGATTCATGAGTCGATTCAAGATTCATGATTCATGATTCACTTCATGATTCACGATTCATGATTCATATTTCATGATTCATGATTAAATTAATGATTCATGATTCATGATTCATGATTCATGATTCAATTCATAATTCATGATTCATGATTCATGATTCAATTCATGATTCAATTCATTATTCTTGATTCATGATTCATGATTCGATTCATGATTCAATTCATGATTCATGATTCATGATTCAATTCATGATTCAATTCATGATTCATGATTCATGATTCAATTCATGATTAATGATTCAATTCATGATTCAATTCATGATTCATGATTCAATTTATTATTCATGATTCATGATTTAATTCATGATTCAATTCATGATTCATGATTCATGATTCATGATTCAATTCATGATTCATGATTCAATTCATGATTCATGGTTCATGATTCAATTCATGATTCATGATTCAATTCATGATTCATGATTCATGATTCAATTCATGATTCATGATTCATGATTCATGATTCAATTCATGATTCATGATTCAATTCATGATTCGAATCCTGATTCAATTTATGATTCATGATTTGATTTATGATTCATGATTCATTATTCAATTCATGATTCATGATTCATGATTCAATTCATGATTCATGATTCATGATTCAATTCATGATTCATGATTCGATTCATAATTTTTGATTCATGATTCATGATTCAATTCATGATTCGAATCCTGATTCAATTTATGATTCATGATTTGATTTATGATTTATGAATTATGATTTGATTTATGATTCATGATTCATGATTCAATTCATGATTCATGATTTATGATTCAATTCATGATTCAATTCATGATTCATGATTCATGATTCAATTCATGATTCATGATTCGATTCATGATTTTTGATTCATGATTAATGATTCGATTCATGATTCATGATTCACTTCATGATTCACGATTCATGATTCATGATTCATGATTCAATTCATGATTCATGATTCATGATTCAATTCATAATTCATGATTCATGATTCATGATTCAATTCATGATTCATGATTCAATTCATAATTCATGATTCATGATTCATGATTCAATTCATGATTCATGATTCAATTCATGATTTTTGATTCATGATTCATGATTCGATTCATGATTCATGATTCATGATTCAATTCATGATTCATGATTCATGATTCATGAATTAATTCATGATTCAAGATTCATGATTCGATTCATGATTCATGATTCAATTCATGATTCATGATTCATGATTCAATTCATGATTCATGATTCATGATTCAATTTATGATTCAATTCATGATTCATAATGTATGATTCAATTTATGATTCATGATTCATGATTCATGATTCAATTCATGATTCATGATTCAATTCATGATTCAATTCATGATTCATGATTGATGAATTAAATTCATGATTCATGATTTATGATTCAATTCATGATTCAATTCATGATTCATGATTCAATTCATGATTCATGATTCATGATTCAATTCATGATTCATGATTCGATTCATGATTCATGATTCAATTCATGATTCATGATTCAATTCATGACTCATGATTCATGATTCATGATTTATGATTCAAATTATGATTCATGATTCATGATTCAATTCATGATTCATGATTCATGATTCGATTCATGATTCATGATTTATGATTCATGATTCTTGATTCATGATTCAATTCATGATTCATGATTCATGATTCGATTCATGATTCATGATTCATGATTCAATTCATGATTAATGATTCGATTCATGATTCATGATTCATGATTCAATTCATGATTCATGATTCATGATTCATGATTCATGATTCAATTCATGATTCATGATTTATGATTCATGATTCAATTCATGATTCATGATTCATGATTCATGATTCAATTCATGATTCATGATTCATGATTCATGATTCATGATTCAATTCATGATTCATGATTCATGATTCATGATTCATGATTCAATTCATGATTCATGATTCATGATTCAATTAATGATTCATGATTCATGATTCATGATTCATGATTTAATTCATGGTTCAATTCATGATTCATGATTCATGATTCGATTCATGATTTATGATTCATGATTCAATTCATGATTCATGATTCATGATTCAATTCATGATTCATAATTCATGATTCATGATTCAATTCATTATTCATGATTCATGATTCGATTCATGATTCATAATTCATGATTCATGATTCAATTCATGATTCAATTCATGATTCATGATTCATGATTCAATTCATGATTCAATTCATGATTCATGATTCATGATTCAATTCATGATTCATGATTCATGATTCAATTCATGATTCAATTCATGATTCATGATTCATGATTCAATTTATTATTCATGATTCATGATTTAATTCATGATTCATGATTCATGATTCATGATTCAATTCAGGATTCAATTCATGATTCATGATTCAATTCATGATTCATGGTTCATGATTCAATTCATGATTCATGATTCAATTCATGATTCATGATTCATGATTCATGATTCGTGATTCAATTCATGATTCATAATTCAATTCATGATTCAATTCATGATTCATAATTCAATTCATGATTCAATTCATGATTCAATTCATGATTCATGATTCATGATTCAATTCATGATTCAATTCATGATTCATGATTCAATTCATGATTCATGATTCATGATTCAATTCATGATTCAATTCATGATTCATGATTCATGATTCGATTTATTATTCATGATTCATGATTTAATTCATGATTCATGATTCATGATTCATGATTCAATTCAGGATTCAATTCATGATTCATGATTCAATTCATGATTCATGGTTCATGATTCAATTCATGATTCATGATTCAATTCATGATTCATGATTCATGATTCATGATTCGTGATTCAATTCATGATTCATAATTCAATTCATGATTCGAATCCTAATTCAATTTATGATTCATGATTTGATTTATGATTCATGATTCATGATTCATGATTCAATTCATGATTCATGATTCAATTCATGATTTTTGATTCATGATTCATGATTCGATTCAAGATTCATGATTCATGATTCACTTCATGATTCACGATTCATGATTCATGTTTCATGATTCATGATTAAATTCATGATTCATGATTCATGATTCATGATTCATGATTCAATTCATAATTCATGATTCATGATTCATGATTCAATTCATGATTCATGATTCAATTCATGATTCTTGATTCATGATTCATGATTCGATTCATGATTCAATTCATGATTCATGATTCATGATTCATGATTCAATTCATTATTCAATTCATGATTCATGATTCATGATTCAATTCATGATTCATGATTCATGATTCAATTCATGATTCATGATTCAATTCATGATTCAATTCATGATTTATGATTCATGATTCAATTCATGATTCATGATTCAATTCATGATTCAATTCATGATTTATGATTCATGATTCAATTCATGATTCATGATTCGATTCATGATTTTTGATTCATGATTCATGATTCGATTCATGATTCATGATTCATGATTCAATTCATGATTCATGATTCAATTTATGATTCAATTCATGATTCATAATTTATGATTCAATTTATGATTCATGATTCATGATTCAATTCATGATTCATGATTCAATTCATGATTCAATTCATGATTCATGATTGATGAATTCAATTCATGATTCATGATTTATGATTCAATTCATGATTCAATTCATGATTCATGATTCAATTCATGATTCATGATTCATGATTCAATTCATGATTCATGATTCGATTCATGATTCATAATTCATGATTCATGATTCAATTCATGATTCATGATTCAATTCATGATTCGAATCCTGATTCAATTCATGATTCATGATTAATGATTCAATTCATGATTCATGATTCATGATTCATGATTCATGATTCAAATTATGATTCATGATTCATGATTCGATTCATGATTCATGATTCATGATTCTTGATTCTTGATTCATGATTCGATTCATGATTCATGATTCATGATTCAATTCATGATTCATGATTCATGATTCATGATTCATGATTCATGATTCAATTCATGATTCATGATTCATGATTCACTTCATGATTCTCGATTCATGATTCATGATTCATGATTCATGATTCAATTCATAATTCATGATTCATGATTCATGATTCAATTCATAATTCATGATTCATGATTTATGATTCAATTCATGATTCATGATTCAATTCAAGATTCTTGATTCATGATTCATAATTCAAATCATGATTCATGATTCATGATTCAATTCATGATTCATGATTCATGATTCAATTTATGATTCAATTCATGATTCATAATTTATGATTCAATTTATGATTCATGATTCATGATTCAATTCATGATTCATGATTCAATTCATGATTCAATTCATGATTCATGATTGATGAATTCAATTCATGATTCATGATTTATGATTCAATTCATGATTCAATTCATGATTCATGATTCAATTCATGATTCATGATTCATGATTCAATTCATGATTCATGATTCGATTCATGATTCATAATTTATGATTCATGATTCAATTCATGATTCATGATTCAATTCATGATTCAAATCCTGATTCAATTCATGATTCATGATTCATGATTCAATTCATGATTCATGATTCATGATTCATGATTCATGATTCAAATTATAATTCATGATTCATGATTCGATTCATGATTCATGATTCATGATTCATGATTCTTGATTCATGATTCGATTCATGATTCATGATTCATGATTCAATTCATGATTCATGATTCATGATTCATGATTCATGATTCAATTCATGATTCATGATTCATGATTCAATTCATGATTCATGATTCAATTCATGATTCATGATTCATGATTCGATTCATGATTCATGTTCCATGATTAAATTCATGATTCAATTTATGATTCATGATTCATGATTTAATTCATGATTCATGATTCGATTCATAATTCATGATTAAATTCATGATTCAATTCATGATTCATGATTCATGATTCATGATTCAATTCATGATTCATGATTCGATTCATGATTCATGATCCATGATTCAATTCATGATTCATGATTCATGATTCAATTCATGATTCATGATTCATGATTAAATTCATGATTCATGATTCAATTTATGATTCTTGATTCATGTTTCATTTCATGATTCATTATTCATGATTCAATTCATGATTCATGATTCATGATTCAATTCATGATTCATGATTCATGATTCAATTCATGATTCAATTCATGATTCATGATTCAATTTATTATTCATGATTCATGATTTAATTCATGATTCAATTCATGATTCATGATTCAATTCAGGATTCAATTCATGATTCATGATTCATGATTCAATTCATGATTCATGATTTGATTCATGTTTCCTGATTCATGATTCAATTCATGATTCATGATTCATGATTCAATTCATGATTCATGATTTGATTCATGACTCTTGATTCATGATTCATGATTCAATTCATGATTCGAATCCTGATTCAATTCATGATTCATGATTCGATTTAAGATTCATGATTCAATTCATAATTCATAATTCATGATTCATGATTCAATTCATGATTCATGATTCATGATTCAATTCATGATTCATGATTCATGATTCAATTCATGATTCATGATTCATGATTCATGATTCGATTAATGTTTCCTGATTCATGATTCATGATTCGATTAATGATTCATGATTCGATTCATGACTCTTGATTTATGATTCATGATTCAATTCATGTTTCATGATTCATGATTCATGATACAATTCATGATTCATGATTCATGATTCGATTCATGATTCAATTCATGATTAATATTTTATGATTTAATTCATGATTCATGATTCGATTCATGATTCATGATTCGATTCATGATTCATGATTCATGATTCAATTCATGATTCATGATTCATGATTCAATTCATGATTCATGATTCATGATTCAATTCATAATTCATAATTTATGATTTAATTCATGATTCATGATTCGATTCATGATTCATGATTCAATTCATGATTCATAATTCATTATTCATGATTCAATTCATGATTCAATTCATGATTCATGATTCATGATTCATGATTCAATTCATGATTCATGATTCATGATTCATGATTCATGATTCATGATTCAATTCATGATTCATAATTCATGATTCATGATTCAATTCATGATTCATAATTCATGATTCATGATTCAATTCATGATTCATAATTCATGATTCATGAATCAATTCATGATTCATCATGATTCAATTCATGATTCATAATTCATGATTCATGATTCAATTCATGATTCATAATTCATGATTCATGAATCAATTCATGATTCATAATTCATGATTTATGATTCGATTCATGATTCATGATTCATGTTTCAATTCATGATTCATGATTCATGATTTAATTCATGATTCATGATTCATGATTCAATTCATGATTCATGATTCATGATTCGATTCATGATTCATGATTCGATTCATGATTCAAAATTCATGATTCATGATTCAATTCATGATTCAATTCATGATTCATGATTCATGATTCATGATTCAATTCATGATTCAATTCATGATTCATGATTCAATTCATGATTCATAATTCATGATTATGATTCAATTCATGATTCATAATTCATGATTCATGATTCAATTCATGATTCATAATTCATGATTCGATACATGATTCATGATTCAATTCATGATTCATAATTCATGATTCATGATTCAATTCATGATTAATGATTCAAGATTCATGATTCATGATTTAATTTATGATTCATGATTCATGATTCATGATTCATTTCATGATTCATGATTCATGATTCAATTCATTATTCATGATTCATGATTCGATTCATGATTCATAATTCATAATTCATGATTCAATTCATGATTTAATTCATGATTCATGATTCATGATTCAATTCATGATTCAATTCATGATTCATGATTCATGATTCAATTTATTATTCATGATTCATGATTTAATTCATGATTCAATCCATGATTCATGATTCAATTCAGGATTCAATTCATGATTCATGATTCAATTCATGATTCATGATTCATGATTCAATTCATGATTCATGAGTCATGATTCATGATTCAATTCATGATTCATGATTCAATTCATGATTCGAATCCTGATTCAATTTATGATTCATGATTTGATTTATGATTCATGATTCATGATTCAATTCATGATTCATGATTCCTGATTCAATTCATGATTCAATTCATGATTCATGATTCATGATTCAATTCATGATTCATGATTCGATTCATGATTTTTGATTCATGATTCATGATTCGATTCAAGATTCATGATTCATGATTCACTTCATGATTGATTCTTGATTCATGATTCATGATTCGATTCATGATTCATGATTCAATTCATGATTCATGATCCATGATTCAATTCATGATTTAATTCATGATTCATAATTAATTATTCATGCTTCAATTCATGATTAAATTCATGATTCATGATTCAATTCATGATTCAATTCATGATTCATGATTCATGATTCATGATTCAATTCATGATTCATAATTCATGATTCATGATTCAATTCATGATTCATAATTCATGATTCATGATTAAATTCATGATTCAATTCATAATTCATGATTCATGATTCATGATTCAATTCATGATTCATAATTCATGATTCATGAATCATTTCATGATTCATAATTCATGATTTATGATTCGATTTATGATTCATGATTCATGATTCCATTCATGATTCATGATTCATGATTCAATTCATGATTAATGATTCAAGATTCATGATTCATGATTTAATTTATGATTCATGATTCATGATTCATTTCATGATTCATGATTCATGATTCAATTCATGATTCATGATTCAATTCATGATTCAATTCATGATTCATGATTGATGAATTCAATTCATGATTCATGATTTATGATTCAATTCATGATTCAATTCATGATTCATGATTCAATTCATGATTCATGATTCATGATTCAATTCATGATTCATGATTCGATTCATGATTCATAATTTATGATTCATGATTCAATTCATGATTCATGATTCAATTCATGATTCGAATCCTGATTCAATTCATGATTCATGATTCATGATTCAATTCATGATTCATGATTCATGATTCATGATTCATGATTCAAATTATAATTCATGATTCATGATTCGATTCATGATTCATGATTCATGATTCATGATTCTTGATTCATGATTCGATTCATGATTCATGATTCATGATTCAATTCATGATTCATGATTCATGATTCATGATTCATGATTCAATTCATGATTCATGATTCATGATTCAATTCATGATTCATGATTCATGATTCAATTCATGATTCATGATTCATGATTCGATTCATGATTCATGTTCCATGATTAAATTCATGATTCAATTTATGATTCATGATTCATGATTTAATTCATGATTCATGATTCGATTCATAATTCATGATTAAATTCATGATTCAATTCATGATTCATGGTTCATGATTCATGATTCAATTCATGATTCATGATTCGATTCATGATTCATGATCCATGATTCAATTCATGATTCATGATTCATGATTCAATTCATGATTCATGATTCATGATTAAATTCATGATTCATGATTCAATTTATGATTCTTGATTCATGTTTCATTTCATGATTCATTATTCATGATTCAATTCATGATTCATGATTCATGATTCAAATCATGATTCATGATTCATGATTCAATTCATGATTCAATTCATGATTCATGATTCAATTTATTATTCATGATTCATGATTTAATTCATGATTCAATTCATGATTCATGATTCAATTCAGGATTCAATTCATGATTCATGATTCATGATTCAATTCATGATTCATGATTTGATTCATGTTTCCTGATTCATGATTCAATTCATGATTCATGATTCATGATTCAATTCATGATTCATGATTCGATTCATGACTCTTGATTCATGATTCATGATTCAATTCATGATTCGAATCCTGATTCAATTCATGATTCATGATTCGATTTAAGATTCATGATTCAATTCATAATTCATAATTCATGATTCATGATTCAATTCATGATTCATGATTCATGATTCAATTCATGATTCATGATTCATGATTCAATTCATGATTCATGATTCATGATTCATGATTCGATTAATGTTTCCTGATTCATGATTCATGATTCGATTAATGATTCATGATTCGATTCATGACTCTTGATTTATGATTCATGATTCAATTCATGTTTCATGATTCATGATTCATGATACAATTCATGATTCATGATTCATGATTCGATTCATGATTCAATTCATGATTAATATTTTATGATTTAATTCATGATTCATGATTCGATTCATGATTCATGATTCATGATTCAATTCATGATTCATGATTCATGATTCAATTCATGATTCATGATTCATGATTCAATTCATAATTCATAATTTATGATTTAATTCATGATTCATGATTCGATTCATGATTCATGATTCAATTCATGATTCATAATTCATTATTCATGATTCAATTCATGATTCAATTCATGATTCATGATTCATGATTCATGATTCAATTCATGATTCATGATTCATGATTCATGATTCATGATTCATGATTCAATTCATGATTCATAATTCATGATTCATGATTCAATTCATGATTCATAATTCATGATTCATGATTCAATTCATGATTCATAATTCATGATTCATGAATCAATTCATGATTCATAATTCATGATTTATGATTCGATTCATGATTCATGATTCATGTTTCAATTCATGATTCATGATTCATGATTTAATTCATGATTCATGATTCATGATTCAATTCATGATTCATGATTCATGATTCGATTCATGATTCATGATTCGATTCATGATTCAAAATTCATGATTCATGATTCAATTCATGATTCAATTCATGATTCATGATTCATGATTCATGATTCAATTCATGATTCAATTCATGATTCATGATTCAATTCATGATTCATAATTCATGATTATGATTCAATTCATGATTCATAATTCATGATTCATGATTCAATTCATGATTCATAATTCATGATTCGATACATGATTCATGATTCAATTCATGATTCATAATTCATGATTCATGTTTCAATTCATGATTAATGATTCAAGATTCATGATTCATGATTTAATTTATGATTCATGATTCATGATTCATGATTCATTTCATGATTCATGATTCATGATTCAATTCATTATTCATGATTCATGATTCGATTCATGATTCATAATTCATAATTCATGATTCAATTCATGATTTAATTCATGATTCATGATTCATGATTCAATTCATGATTCAATTCATGATTCATGATTCATGATTCAATTTATTATTCATGATTCATGATTTAATTCATGATTCAATTCATGATTCATGATTCAATTCAGGATTCAATTCATGATTCATGATTCAATTCATGATTCATGATTCATGATTCAATTCATGATTCATGAGTCATGATTCATGATTCAATTCATGATTCATGATTCAATTCATGATTCGAATCCTGATTCAATTTATGATTCATGATTTGATTTATGATTCATGATTCATGATTCAATTCATGATTCATGATTCCTGATTCAATTCATGATTCAATTCATGATTCATGATTCATGATTCAATTCATGATTCATGATTCGATTCATGATTTTTGATTCATGATTCATGATTCGATTCAAGATTCATGATTCATGATTCACTTCATGATTCACGATTCATGATTCATGTTTCATGATTCATGATTCAATTCATGATTCATGATTCATGATTCAAGATTCATGATTCAATTCATAATTCATGATTCATGATTCAATTCATGATTCATGATTCAATTCATGATTCTTGATTCATGATTCATGATTCGATTCATGATTCATGATTCAATTCATGATTCATGATCCATGATTCAATTCATGATTTAATTCATGATTCATAATTAATTATTCATGCTTCAATTCATGATTAAATTCATGATTCATGATTCAATTCATGATTCAATTCATGATTCATGATTCATGATTCATGATTCAATTCATGATTCATAATTCATGATTCATGATTCAATTCATGATTCATAATTCATGATTCATGATTAAATTCATGATTAAATTCATAATTCATGATTCATGATTCATGATTCAATTCATGATTCATAATTCATGATTCATGAATCATTTCATGATTCATAATTCATGATTTATGATTCGATTTATGATTCATGATTCATGATTCCATTCATGATTCATGATTCATGATTCAATTCATGATTAATGATTCAAGATTCATGATTCATGATTTAATTTATGATTCATGATTCATGATTCATTTCATGATTCATGATTCATGATTCAATTCATGATTCATGATTCAATTCATGATTCAATTCATGATTCATGATTGATGAATTCAATTCATGATTCATGATTTATGATTCAATTCATGATTCAATTCATGATTCATGATTCAATTCATGATTCATGATTCATGATTCAATTCATGATTCATGATTCGATTCATGATTCATAATTTATGATTCATGATTCAATTCATGATTCATGATTCAATTCATGATTCGAATCCTGATTCAATTCATGATTCATGATTCATGATTCAATTCATGATTCATGATTCATGATTCATGATTCATGATTCAAATTATAATTCATGATTCATGATTCGATTCATGATTCATGATTCATGATTCATGATTCTTGATTCATGATTCGATTCATGATTCATGATTCATGATTCAATTCATGATTCATGATTCATGATTCATGATTCATGATTCAATTCATGATTCATGATTCATGATTCAATTCATGATTCATGATTCATGATTCAATTCATGATTCATGATTCATGATTCGATTCATGATTCATGTTCCATGATTAAATTCATGATTCAATTTATGATTCATGATTCATGATTTAATTCATGATTCATGATTCGATTCATAATTCATGATTAAATTCATGATTCAATTCATGATTCATGGTTCATGATTCATGATTCAATTCATGATTCATGATTCGATTCATGATTCATGATCCATGATTCAATTCATGATTCATGATTCATGATTCAATTCATGATTCATGATTCATGATTAAATTCATGATTCATGATTCAATTTATGATTCTTGATTCATGTTTCATTTCATGATTCATTATTCATGATTCAATTCATGATTCATGATTCATGATTCAAATCATGATTCATGATTCATGATTCAATTCATGATTCAATTCATGATTCATGATTCAATTTATTATTCATGATTCATGATTTAATTCATGATTCAATTCATGATTCATGATTCAATTCAGGATTCAATTCATGATTCATGATTCATGATTCAATTCATGATTCATGATTTGATTCATGTTTCCTGATTCATGATTCAATTCATGATTCATGATTCATGATTCAATTCATGATTCATGATTCGATTCATGACTCTTGATTCATGATTCATGATTCAATTCATGATTCGAATCCTGATTCAATTCATGATTCATGATTCGATTTAAGATTCATGATTCAATTCATAATTCATAATTCATGATTCATGATTCAATTCATGATTCATGATTCATGATTCAATTCATGATTCATGATTCATGATTCAATTCATGATTCATGATTCATGATTCATGATTCGATTAATGTTTCCTGATTCATGATTCAATTCATGATTCATGATTCATGATTCGATTAATGATTCATGATTCGATTCATGACTCTTGATTTATGATTCATGATTCAATTCATGTTTCATGATTCATGATTCATGATACAATTCATGATTCATGATTCATGATTCGATTCATGATTCAATTCATGATTAATAATTTATGATTTAATTCATGATTCATGATTCGATTCATGATTCATGATTCATGATTCAATTCATGATTCATGATTCAATTCATGATTCATGATTCATGATTCAATTCATAATTCATAATTTATGATTTAATTCATGATTCATGATTCGATTCATGATTCATGATTCAATTCATGATTCATAATTCATTATTCATGATTCAATTCATGATTCAATTCATGATTCATGATTCATGATTCATGATTCAATTCATGATTCATGATTCATGATTCATGATTCATGATTCAATTCATGATTCATAATTCATGATTCATGATTCAATTCATGATTCATAATTCATGATTCATGATTCAATTCATGATTCATAATTCATGATTCATGAATCAATTCATGATTCATAATTCATGATTTATGATTCGATTCATGATTCATGATTCATGTTTCAATTCATGATTCATGATTCATGATTTAATTCATGATTCATGATTCATGATTCAATTCATGATTCATGATTCATGATTCGATTCATGATTCATGATTCGATTCATGATTCAAAATTCATGATTCATGATTCAATTCATGATTCAATTCATGATTCATGATTCATGATTCATGATTCAATTCATGATTCAATTCATGATTCATGATTCAATTCATGATTCATAATTCATGATTATGATTCAATTCATGATTCATAATTCATGATTCATGATTCAATTCATGATTCATAATTCATGATTCGATACATGATTCATGATTCAATTCATGATTCATAATTCATGATTCATGATTCAATTCATGATTAATGATTCAAGATTCATGATTCATGATTTAATTTATGATTCATGATTCATGATTCATGATTCATTTCATGATTCATGATTCATGATTCAATTCATTATTCATGATTCATGATTCGATTCATGATTCATAATTCATAATTCATGATTCAATTCATGATTTAATTCATGATTCATGATTCATGATTCAATTCATGATTCAATTCATGATTCATGATTCATGATTCAATTTATTATTCATGATTCATGATTTAATTCATGATTCAATTCATGATTCATGATTCAATTCAGGATTCAATTCATGATTCATGATTCAATTCATGATTCATGATTCATGATTCAATTCATGATTCATGAGTCATGATTCATGATTCAATTCATGATTCATGATTCAATTCATGATTCGAATCCTGATTCAATTTATGATTCATGATTTGATTTATGATTCATGATTCATGATTCAATTCATGATTCATGATTCCTGATTCAATTCATGATTCAATTCATGATTCATGATTCATGATTCAATTCATGATTCATGATTCGATTCATGATTTTTGATTCATGATTCATGATTCATGATTCAATTCATGATTCATGATTCATGATTCAAGATTCATGATTCAATTCATAATTCATGATTCATGATTCAATTCATGATTCATAATTCAATTCATGATTCTTGATTCATGATTCATGATTCGATTCATGATTCATGATTCAATTCATGATTCATGATCCATGATTCAATTCATGATTTAATTCATGATTCATAATTAATTATTCATGCTTCAATTCATGATTAAATTCATGATTCATGATTCAATTCATGATTCAATTCATGATTCATGATTCATGATTCATGATTCAATTCATGATTCATAATTCATGATTCATGATTCAATTCATGATTCATAATTCATGATTCATGATTAAATTCATGATTAAATTCATAATTCATGATTCATGATTCATGATTCAATTCATGATTCATAATTCATGATTCATGAATCATTTCATGATTCATAATTCATGATTTATGATTCGATTTATGATTCATGATTCATGATTCCATTCATGATTCATGATTCATGATTCAATTCATGATTAATGATTCAAGATTCATGATTCATGATTTAATTTATGATTCATGATTCATGATTCATTTCATGATTCATGATTCATGATTCAATTCATTATTCATGATTCGATTCATGATTCATAATTCATAATTCATGATTCAATTCATGATTCAATTCATGATTCATGATTCATGATTCAATTCATGATTCAATTCATGATTCATGATTCATGATTCAATTTATTATTTATGATTCATGATTTAATTCATGATTCAATTCATGATTCATGATTCAATTCAGGATTCAATTCATGATTCATGATTCATGATTCAATTCATGATTCATGGTTCATGATTCAATTCATGATTCATGATTCAATTCATGATTTATGATTCATGATTCAATTCATGATTCATGATTCATGATTCATGATTCAATTCATGATTCATGATTCAATTCATGATTCGAATCCTGATTCAATTTATGATTCATGATTTGATTTATGATTCATAATTCATGATTCAATTCATGATTCATGATTCATGATTCAATTCATGATTCAATTCATGATTCATGATTCATGATTCAATTCATGATTCATGATTTGATTCATGATTTTTGATTCATGATTCATGATTCGATTCAAGATTCATGATTCATGATTCAATTTATGATTCATGAATTATGATTCATGATTCATGATTCATGATTCAATTCATGATTCAAGATTCATGATTCGATTCATGATTCATAATTCAATTCATGATTCATGATTCATGATTCATGTTTCATGATTCATGATTCAATTCATGATTCATGATTCATGATTCAAGATTCATGATTCAATTCATAATTCATGATTCATGATTCATGATTCAATTCATGATTCATGATTCAATTCATGATTCTTGATTCATGATTCATGATTCGATTCATGATTCATGATTCATGATTCAATTTATGATTCATGAATTATGATTCATGATTCATGATTCATGATTCAATTCATGATTCAAGATTCATGATTCGATTCATGATTCATAATTCAATTCATGATTCATGATTCATGATTCAATTCATAATTCATGATTCATGATTCAATTTATGATTCAATTCATGATTCATGATTTATGATTCAATTTATGATTCATGATTCATGATTCATGATTCAACTCATGATTCATGATTCAATTCATGATTCAATTCATGATTCATGATTGATGAATTCAATTCATGATTCATGATTCATCATTTATGATTCAATTCATGATTCAATTCATGATTCATGATTCAATTCATGATTCATGATTCATGATTCAATTCATGATTCATGATTCGATTCATGATTCATAATTCATGATTCATGATTCAATTCATGATTCATGATTCAATTCATGATTCGAATCCTGATTCAATTAATGATTCATGATTCATGATTCAATTCATGATTCATGATTCATGATTCATTTCATGATTCATGATTCATGATTCAATTCATTATTCATGATTCATGATTCGATTCATGATTCATAATTCATAATTCATGATTCAATTCATGATTCAATTCATGATTCATGATTCAATTCATGATTCAATTCATGATTCATGATTCATGATTCAATTTATTATTCATGATTCATGATTTAATTCATGATTCATGATTCAATTCAGGATTCAATTCATGATTCATGATTCATGATTCAATTCATGATTCATGATTCAATTCATGATTCATGATTCATGATTCAATTCATGATTCATGATTCATGATTCAATTCATGATTCATGATTCAATTCATGATTCGAATCCTGATTCAATTTATGATTCATGATTTGATTTATGAATCATGATTCATGATTCAATTCATGATTCATGATTCATGATTCAATTCATGATTCAATTCATGATTCATGATTCATGATTCACTTCATGATTCATGATTCGATTCATGATTTTTGATTCATGATTCATGATTCGATTCAAGATTCATGATTCATGATTCACTTCATGATTCACGATTCATGATTCATGATTCAATTCATGATTCAAGATTCATGATTCGATTCATGATTCATAATTCAATTCATGATTCATGATTCATGATTTAATACATGATTCATGATTCATGATTCAAGATTCATGATTCAATTCATAATTCATGATTCATGATTCATGATTCATGATTCAATTCATGATTCATGATTCAATTCATGATTCTTGATTCATGATTCATGATTCGATTCATGATTCTTGATTCATGATTTAATTCATGATTCATGATTCATGATTCATGATTCAATTCTTGATTCAAGATTCATGATTCGATTCATGATTCATAATTCAATTCATGATTCATGATTCATGATTTAATACATGATTCATGATTCATGATTCAATTTATGATTCAATTCATGATTCATGATTTATGATTCAATTTATGATTCATGATTCATGATTCATGATTCAATTCATGATTCATGATTCAATTCATGATTCAATTCATGATTCATGATTGATGAATTCAATTCATGATTCATGATTTATGATTCAATTCATGATTCAATTCATGATTCATGATTCAATTCATGATTCATGATTCATGATTCAATTCATGATTCATGATTCGATTCATGATTCATAATTCATGATTCATGATTCAATTCATGATTCATGATTCAATTAATGATTCGAATCCTGATTCAATTCATGATTCATGATTCATGATTCAATTCATGATTCATGATTCATGATTCAATTCATGATTCATGATTCATGATTCAATTCATGATTCAATTCATGATTCATGATTCATGATTCAATTTATTATTCATGATTCATGATTTAATTCATGATTCAATTCATGATTCATGATTCATGATTCAATTTATTATTCATAATTCATGATTTAATTCATGATTCAATTCATGATTCATGATTCAATTCAGGATTCAATTCATGATTCATGATTCATGATTCAATTCATGATTCATGATTCAATTTATTATTCATGATTCATGATTTAATTCATGATTCATTTCATGATTCATGATTCAATTCAGGATTCAATTCATGATTCATGATTCAATTCATGATTCATGATTCATGATTCATGATTCATGATTCGATTCATGTTTCCTGATTCATGATTCAATTCATGATTCATGATTCAATTCATGAATCATGATTCGATTCATGACTCTTGATAAATGATTCATGATTCAATTCATGATTCAAATCCTGATTCAATTCATGATTCATGATTCGATTTATGATTCATGATTCAATTCATAATTCATAATTCATGATTAATGATTCAATTCATGATTCATGATTCATGATTCGATTAATGTTTCCTGATTCATGATTCAATTCATGATTCATGATTCGATTCATGACTCTTGATTCATGATTCATGATTCAATTCATGTTTCATGATTCATGATTCATGATACAATTCATGATTCATGATTTGATTCATGATTCAATTCATGATTCATGATTCAATTCATGATTCATGATTCATGATTCGATTCATGATTCATAATTTATGATTTAATTCATGATTCATGATTCGATTCATGATTCATGATCCATGATTCAATTCATGATTAAATTCATGATTCATAATTAATTATTCATGCTTCAATTCATGATTAAATTCATGATTCATGATTCAAGATTCATGATTCAATTCATGATTCAATTCATGATTCATGATTCATGATTCATGATTCAATTCATGATTCATAATTCATGATTCATGATTCATGATTCATGATTCAATTCATGATTCAATTCATGATTCATGATTCATGATTCATGATTCATGATTCAATTCATGATTCATAATTCATGATTCATGATTCAATTCATGATTCATAATTCATGATTCATGATTCAGTTCATGATTAAATTCATAATTCATGATTCATGATTCATGATTCAATTCATGATTCATAATTCATGATTCATGATTCATGATTCAATTCATGATTCAATTCATGATTCAATTTATTATTCATGATTCATGATTTAATTCATGATTCAATTCATGATTCATGATTCAATTCAGGATTCAATTCATTATTCATGATTCATGATTCAATTCATGATTCATGGTTCATGATTCATGGTTCATGATTCATGATTCAATTCATGATTCATGATTCATGATTCAATTCATGATTCATGATTCATGATTCAATTCATGATTCATGATTCAATTCATGATTCGAATCCTGATTCAATTTATGATTCATGATTTGATTTATGATTCATGATTCAATTCATGATTCATGATTCAATTCATGATTCAATTCATGATTCATGATTCATGATTTAATTCATGATTCATGATTCACTTCATGATTCACGATTCATGATTCATGTTTCATGATTCATGATTCAATTCATGATTCATGATTCATGATTCAAGATTCATGATTCAATTCATGATTCATGATTCATGATTCAATTCATGATTCATGATTCAATTCATGATTCTTGATTCATGATTCATGATTCGATTCATGATTCATGATTCATGATTCAATTCATGATTCAATTCATGATTCTTGATTTATGATTCATGATTCGATTCATGATTCATGATTCATGATTCAATTCATGATTCATGATTCATGATTCATGATTCAATTCATGATTCAAGATTCATGATTCGATTCATGATTCATAATTCAATTCATGATTCATGATTCATGATTCAATTCATGATTCATGATTCATGATTCAATTTATGATTCAATTCATGATTCATGATTTATGATTCAATTTATGATTCATGATTCAAGATTCATGATTCAATTCATGATTTATGATTCAATTCATGATTCAATTCATGATTCATGATTCAATTCATGATTCATGATTCGATTCATGATTCATAATTCATGATTCATGATTCAATTCATGATTCATGATTCAATTCATGATTCGAATCCTGATTCAATTCATGATTCATGATTCATGATTCAATTCATGATTCATGATTCATGATTCAATTCATGATTCATGATTCAATTCATGACTCTTGATTCATGATTCATGATTCGATTAATGATTCAATTCATGATTAATGATTCGATTCATGATTCATGATTCATGATTCAATTCATGATTCATGATTCATGATTCGATTCATGATTCGTAATTTATGATTTAATTCATGATTCATGATTCGATTCATGATTCATGATCCATGATTCAATTCATGATTCAATTCATGATTCATAATTAATTATTCATGCTTCAATTCATGATTAAATTCATGATTCATGATTCATGATTCAATTCATGATTCAATTCATGATTCATGATTCATGATTCATGATTCAATTCATGATTCATAATTCATGATTCATGATTCAATTCATGATTCATAATTCATGATTCATGATTCAATTCATGATTAAATTCATAATTCATGATTCATGATTCATGATTCAATTCATGATTCATAATTCATGATTCATTAATCATTTCATGATTCATAATTCATGATTTATGATTCGATTTATGATTCATGATTCATGATTCCATTCATGATTCATGATTCATGATTCAATTCATGATTAATGATTCAAGATTCATGATTCATGATTTAATTTATGATTCATGATTCATGATTCATTTCATGATTCATGATTCATGATTCAATTCATTATTCATGATTTGATTCATGATTCATAATTCATAATTCATGATTCAATTCATGATTCAATTCATGATTCATGATTCATGATTCAATTCATGATTCAATTCATGATTCATGATTCATGATTCAATTTATTATTTATGATTCATGATTTAATTCATGATTCAATTCATGATTCATGATTCAATTCAGGATTCAATTAATGATTCATGATTCATGATTCAATTCATGATTCATGGTTCATGATTCAATTCATGATTCATGATTCAATTCATGATTTATGATTCATGATTCAATTCATGATTCATGATTCATGATTCATGATTCAATTCATGATTCATGATTCAATTCATGATTCGAATCCTGATTCAATTTATGATTCATGATTTGATTTATGATTCATAATTCATGATTCAATTAATGATTCATGATTCATGATTCAATTCATGATTCAATTCATGATTCATGATTCATGATTCAATTCATGATTCATGATTTGATTCATGATTTTTGATTCATGATTCATGATTCGATTCAAGATTCATGATTCATGATTCACTTCATGATTCACGATTTATGATTCATGTTTCATGATTCATGATTCAATTCATGATTCATGATTCATGATTCAAGATTCATGATTCAATTCATAATTCATGATTCATGATTCATGATTCAATTCATGATTCATGATTCAATTCATGATTCTTGATTCATGATTCATGATTCGATTCATGATTCATGATTCATGATTCAATTCATGATTCATGATTCATGATTCATGATTCAATTCATGATTCAAGATTCATGATTCGATTCATGATTCATAATTCAATTCATGATTCATGATTCATGATTCAATTCATGATTCATGATTCATGATTCAATTTATGATTCAATTCATGATTCATGATTTATGATTCAATTTATGATTCATGATTCAGGATTTATGATTCATGATTCAATTTATGATTGATGATTCAATTCATGATTCAATTCATGATGCATGATTGATGAATTCAATTCATGATTCATGATTCATGATTTATGATTCAATTCATGATTCAATTCATGATTCATGATTCAATTTATGATTCATGATTCATGATTCAATTCATGATTCATGATTCGATTCATGATTCATAATTCATGATTCATGATTCAATTCATGATTCATGATTCAATTCATGATTCGAATCCTGATTCAATTCATGATTCATGATTCATGATTCAATTCATGATTCATGAATCATGATTCAATTCATGATTCATGATTCATGATTCATGATTCATGATTCAATTTATTATTCATGATTCATGATTTAATTCATGATTCAATTCATTATTCAATTCAGGATTCAATTCATGATTCATGATTCATGATTCAATTCATGATTCATGATTCATGATTCATGATTCATGATTCGATTCATGTTTCCTGATTCATGATTCAATTCATGATTCATGATTCAATTCATGATTCATGATTCGATTCATGACTCTTGATTCGTGATTCATGATTCAATTCATGATTCAAATCCTGATTCAATTCATGATTCATGATTCGATTTATGATTCATGATTCAATTCATAATTCATAATTCATGATTAATGATTCAATTCATGATTCATGATTCATGATTCATGATTCATGATTCGATTAATGTTTCCTGATTCATGATTCAATTCATGATTCATGATTCGATTCATGACTCTTGATTGATGATTCATGATTCAATTCATGTTTCATGATTCATGATACAATTCATGATTCATGATTCATGATTCGATTCATGATTCAATTCATGATTAATGATTCGATTCATGATTCATGATTCATGATTCATTTCATGATTCATGATTCATGATTCGATTCATGATTCATAATTTATGATTTAATTCATGATTCATGATTCGATTCATGATTCATGATCCATGATTCAATTCATGATTCAATTCATGATTCATAATTAATTATTCATGCTTCAATTCATGATTAAATTCATGATTCATGATTCATGATTCATGATTCAATTCATGATTCAATTCATGATTCATGATTCATGATTCATGATTCATGATTCAATTCATGATTCATGATTCAATTCATGATTCATAATTCATGATTCATGATTCAATTCATGATTAAATTCATAATTCATGATTCATGATTCATGATTCAATTCATGATTCATAATTCATGATTCATGAATCAATTCATGATTCATAATTCATGATTTATGATTCGATTTATGATTCATGATTCATGATTCCATTCATGATTCATGATCCATGATTCAATTCATGATTCATGTTTCATGATTCAATTCATGATTCATGATTCATGATTCGATTCATGATTCAATTCATGATTCATGATTCATGATTCAATTCATGATTCATGATTTAATTCATGATTCATAATTAAATTCATGATTAAATTCATGATTCATGATTCATGATTCATGATTCAATTCATGATTCAATTCATAATTCATGATTCATGATTCATGATTCAATTCATGATTCAATTCATGATTCATGATTCATGATTCATGATTCAATTCATGATTCATGATTCATGATTCAATTCATGATTCATGATTTAATTCATGATTCATAATTCATTATTCATGATTAAATTCATGATTAAATTCATGATTCATGATTCATGATTCATGATTCAATTCATGATTCAATTCATAATTCATGATTCATGATTCATGATTCAATTCATGATTCAATTCATGATTCATGATTCATGATTCATGATTCATGATTCATGATTCATGATTCAATTCATGATTCAAAATTCATGATTCATGATTCAATTCATAATTCATAATTCATGATTCATGACTCAATTCATGATTCATAATTCATGATTCGATTCATGATTCATGATTCAATTCATGATTCATAATTCATGATTCATGATTCAATTCATGATTAATGATTCAAGATTCATGATTCATGATTCAATTTATGATGCATGATTCATGATTCATTTCATGATTCATGATTCATGATTCAATTCATTATTCATGATTCATGATTCGATTCATGATTCATAATTCATGATTCATGATTCAATTCATGATTCATGATTCATGATTCATGATTCAATGCATGATTCAATTCATGATTCATGATTCATGATTCAATTCATAATTCATGATTCATGATTCAATTCATGATTCAATTCATGATTCATGATTCATGATTCATGATTCAATGCATGATTCAATTCATGATTCATGATTCATGATTCAATTCATGATTCATGATTCAATTCATGAGTCATGATTTATGATTCAATTCATGATTCAATTCATGATTCATGATTCAATTCATGATTCATGATTCAATTCATGATTCATGATTCGATTCATGATTCATAATTCATGATTCATGATTCAATTCATGATTCATGATTCAATTCATGATTCGAATCCTGATTCAATTCATGATTCATGATTGAATTCATGATTCATGATTCAATTCATGATTCATGATTCATGATTCAATTCATGATTCATGATTCGTTTCATGATTCTTGATTCATGATTCATGATTTGATTCATGATTCATGATTCATGATTCAATTCATGATTCATGATTCATGATTCATGATTCAATTTATGATTCATGATTCATGATTCATGATTCAATTCATAATTCATGATTCATGATTCATGATTCAATTCATGATTTATGATTCATGATTCAATTCATGATTCATGATTCATGATTCATGATTCAATTCATGATTCATGATTCATGATTCAATTCATGATTCATGATTCATGATTCAATTCATGATTCATGATTCATGATTCATGATTCATGATTCATGATTCAATTCATGATTCATGATTCATGATTCAATTCATGATTCATGATTCATGATTCAATTCATGATTCATGATTCATGATTCGATTCATGATTCATGATTCAATTCATGATTCATGATTCATGATTCAATTCATGATTCATGATTCAATTCATGATTCATGATTCGATTCATGATTCATGATTCAATTCATGATTCATGATTCATGATTCATGATTCATGATTCATGATTCATGATTCATGATTCATGATTCATGATTCAATTCATGATTTATGATTCATGATTCATGATTCATGATTCGATTCATGATTCATGATCCATGATTCATGATCCATGATTCATGATTCAATTCATGATTCATGATTCATGATTTAATTCATGAATCATGATTTGATTCATGATTCATGATTCGATTCATGATTCATGATTAAATTCATGATTAAATGCATGATTCATGATTCAATTTATGATTCATGATTCATGATTCAATTCATGATTCAATTCATGATTCAATTCATGATTCATGATTCATAATTCATGATTTATGATTCAATTCATGATTCATGATTCATGATTCAATTCATAATTCATAAATCATGATTCATGATTCAATTCATGATTCATGATTCAATTCATGATTCATGATTCAATTCATAATTCATAAATCATGATTCATGATTCAATTCATGATTCATGATTCAATTCATGTTTCATGATTCATGATTCGATTCATGATTCATGATTCATGATTCAATTCATGATTCATGATTCAATTTATAATTCTTGATTCATGTTTTATTTCATGATT
The DNA here is from genome assembly GCF_038048845.1 of Mixophyes fleayi. Lineage (NCBI taxonomy): Eukaryota > Metazoa > Chordata > Amphibia > Anura > Limnodynastidae > Mixophyes > Mixophyes fleayi. Next base: position 86,441 of record NW_027445922.1, read on the forward strand.
CATGATTCATGATTCAATTTATAATTCTTGATTCATGATTCATGATTCAATTCATGATTCATGATTCATGATTCAATTCATGATTCAATTCATGATTCATGATTCATGATTCAATTTATTATTCATGATTCATGATTTAATTCATGATTCAATTCATGATTCATGATTCAATTCAGGATTCAATTCATGATTCATAATTTATGATTTAATTCATGATTCATGATTCGATTCATGATTCAATTCATGATTCAATTCATGATTCATGATTCATGATTCAATTCATGATTCATAATTAATTATTCATGATTCAATTCATGATTAAATTCATGATTCATGATTCATGATTCATGATTCAATTCATGATTCAATTCATGATTCATGATTCATGATTCATGATTCAATTCATGATTCATAATTCATGATTCATGATTCAATTCATGATTAAATTCATAATTCATGATTCATGATTCATGATTCAATTCATGATTCATAATTCATGATTCATGAATCAATTCATGATTCATAATTCATGATTTATGATTCGATTCATGATTCATGATTCAATTCATGATTCATGATTCATGATTCAATTCATGATTCATGATTCATAATTCATGATTTATGATTCGATTCATGATTCATGATTCAATTCATGATTCATGATTCATGATTCAATTCATGATTCATAATTCATGATTCATGAATCAATTCATGATTCATAATTCATGATTTATGATTCGATTCATGATTCATGATTCAATTCATGATTCATGATTCATGATTCAATTCATGATTCATGATTCATGATTCAATTCATGATTCATGATTCATGATTCGATTCATGATTCAATTCATGATTCATGATTCATGATTCATGATTCAATTCATGATTCATGATTCATGATTCAATTCATGATTCATAATTCATTATTCATGATTAAATTCATGATTAAATTCATGATTCATGATTCATGATTCAATTCATGATTCAATTCATGATTCATGATTCATGATTCAATTCATGATTCAATTCATGATTCATGATTCATGATTCATGATTCAATTCATGATTCAAAATTCATGATTCATGATTCAATTCATGATTCATAATTCATGATTCATGATTCAATTCATGATTCATAATTCATGATTCGATTCATGATTCATGATTCAATTCATGATTCATAATTCATTATTCATGATTCAATTCATGATTAATGATTCAAGATTCATGATTCATGATTCAATTTATGATTCATGATTCATGATTCAATTCATAATTCATAAATCATGATTCGATTCATGATTCATGATTCATGATTCAATTCATGATTCATGATTCAATTTATAATTCTTGATTCATGTTTCATTTCATGATTCATTATTCATGATTCAATTCATGATTCATGATTCATGATTCAATTCATGATTCAATTCATGATTCAATTCATGATTCATGATTCATGATTCATGATTCATGATTCAATTCATGATTCATAATTCATGATTCATGATTCAATTCATGATTAAATTCATAATTCATGATTCATGATTCATGATTCAATTCATGATTCATAATTCATGATTCATGAATCAATTCATGATTCATAATTTAATTCATGATTCAATTCATGATTCATGATTCAATTCAGGATTCAATTCATGATTCATAATTTATGATTCATGATTCAATTTATTATTCATGATTCATGATTTAATTCATGATTCAATTCATGATTCATGATTCAATGCAGGATTCAATTCATGATTCATAATTTATGATTTAATTCATGATTCATGATTCGATTCATGATTCATGATTCATGATTCAATTCATGATTCAATTCATGATTCATGATTCATGATTCAATTCATGATTCATAATTAATTATTCATGATTCAATTCATGATTAAATTCATGATTCATGATTCATGATTCAATTCATGATTCAATTCATGATTCATGATTCATGATTCATGGTTCATGATTCAATTCATGATTCATAATTCATGATTCATGATTCAATTCATGATTAAATTCATAATTCATGATTCATGATTCATGATTCAATTCATGATTCATAATTCATGATTCATGAATCAATTCATGATTCATAATTCATGATTTATGATTCGATTCATGATTCATGATTCAATTCATGATTCATGATTCAATTCATGATTCATGATTCATGATTCAATTCATGATTCATGATTCATGATTCGATTCATGATTCAATTCATGATTCATGATTCATGATTCATGATTCAATTCATGATTCATGATTCATGATTCAATTCATGATTCATGATTCAATTCATGATTCATGATTCATGATTCAATTCATGATTCATGATTCATGATTCGATTCATGATTCAATTCATGATTCATGATTCATGATTCATGATTCAATTCATGATTCATGATTCATGATTCAATTCATGATTCATAATTCATTATTCATGATTAAATTCATGATTAAATTCATGATTCATGATTCATGATTCAATTCATGATTCAATTCATGATTCATGATTCATGATTCAATTCATGATTCAATTCATGATTCATGATTCATGATTCATGATTCAATTCATGATTCAAAATTCATGATTTATGATTCAATTCATGATTCATGATTCATGATTCATGATTCAATTCATGATTCATAATTCATGATTCGATTCATGATTCATGATTCAATTCATGATTCATAATTCATTATTCATGATTCAATTCATGATTAATGATTCAAGATTCATGATTCATGATTCAATTTATGATTCATGATTCATGATTCATTTCATGATTCATGATTCATGATTCATGATTCAATTCATGATTCAATTCATGATTCATGATTCATGATTCATGGTTCATGATTCAATTCATGATTCATAATTCATGATTCATGATTCAATTCATGATTAAATTCATAATTCATGATTCATGATTCATGATTCAATTCATGATTCATAATTCATGATTCATGAATCAATTCATGATTCATAATTCATGATTTATGATTCGATTCATGATTCATGATTCAATTCATGATTCATGATTCATGATTCATGATTCGATTCATGATTCATGATTCATGATTTATGATTCATGATTCAATTCATGATTCATGATTCATGATTCAATTCATGATTCATGATTCGTAATTCATGATTCATGATTTAATTCATGATTCATGATTCAATTCATGATTCATGATTCATGATTCAATTCATGATTCATGATTCATGATTCGATTCATGATTCAATTCATGATTCATGATTCATGATTCATGATTCAATTCATGATTCAATTCATGATTCATGATTCATGATTCATGATTCATGATTCAATTCATTATTCATGATTCATGATTCGATTCATGATTCATAATTCATGATTCATGATTCAATTCATGATTCATGATTCATGATTCAATTCATGATTCAATTCATGATTCATGATTCATGATTCAATTCATGATTCATGATTCATGATTCAATTCATGATTCAATTCATGATTCATGATTCATGATTCAATTTATTATTCATGATTCATGATTTAATTCATGATTCAATTCATGATTCATGATTCAATTCAGGATTCAATTCATGATTCATGATTCAATTCATGATTCATGGTTCATGATTCAATTCATGATTCAATTCATGATTCATGATTCATGATTCAATTCATGATTCATGATTTATGATTCATGATTCAATTCATGATTCATGATTCAATTCATGATTCAAATCCTGATTCAATTTATGATTCATGATTTGATTTATGATTCATGATTCATGATTCAATTCATGATTCATGATTCATGATTCAATTCATGATTCAATTCATGATTCATGATTCATGATTCAATTCACGATTCATGATTCGATTCATGATTTTTGATTTATGATTCATGATTCGATTCAAGATTCATGATTCATGATTCACTTCATGATTCACGATTCATGATTCATGTTTCATGATTCATGATTCATGTTTCATGATTCATGATTAAATTCATGATTCATGATTCATGATTCATGATTCATGATTCAATTCATAATTCATGATTCATGATTCATGATTCAATTCATGATTCATGATTCAATTCATGATTCTTGATTCATGATTCATGATTCGATTCATGATTCATGATTCATGATTCAATTCATGATTTATGATTCATGATTCATGATTCAAGATTCATGATTCAATTCATGATTCATGATTCAATTCATGATTCATGATTCATGATTCAATTCACGATTCATGATTCGATTCATGATTCATAATTCATGATTCATGATTCAATTCATGATTCATGATTCAATTCATGATTCGAATCCTGATTCAATTCATGATTCATGATTCATGATTCAATTCATGATTCATGATTCATGATTCATGATTCATGATTCAATTCATGATTCATGATTCATGATTCAATTCATGATTCATGATTCATGATTCATGATTCGATTCATGATTCATGATTCATGATTTATGATTCATGATTCAATTCATGATTCATGATTCATGATTCAATTCATGATTCATGATTCGTAATTCATGATTCATGATTTAATTCATGATTCATGATTCAATTCATGATTCATGATTCATGATTCATGATTTGATTCATGATTCATGATTCATGATTCAATTCATGATTCATGATTCAATTCATGATTCGAATCCTGATTCAATTCATGATTCATGATTCATGATTCATGATTCATGATTCATGATTCATGATTCATTTCATGATTTATGATTCATGATTCAATTCATTAATCATGATTCATGATTCGATTCATGATTCAATTCATGATTCAATTCATGATTCATGATTCATGATTCAATTTATTATTCATGATTCATGATTTAATTCATGATTCAATTCATGATTCATGATTCAATTCAGGATTCAATTCATGATTCATGATTCATGATTCAATTCATGATTCATGGTTCATGATTCATTTCATGATTCATGATTCAATTCATGATTCATGTTTCATGATTCAATTCATGATTCATGATTCATGATTCATGATTCAATTCATGATTCATGATTCAATTTATAATTCTTGATTCATGTTTCATTTCATGATTCATTATTCATGATTCAATTCATGATTCATGATTCATGATTCAATTCATGATTCATGATTCATGATTCAATTCATGATTCAATTCATGATTCATGATTCATGATTCAATTTATTATTCATGATTCATGATTTAATTCATGATTCAATTCATGATTCATACTTCAATTCAGGATTCAATTCATGATTCATAATTTATGATTTAATTCATGATTCATGATTCGATTCATGATTCATGATTCATGATTCAATTCATGATTCAATTCATGATTCATGATTCATGATTCAATTCATGATTCATAATTAATTATTCATGATTCAATTAATGATTAAATTCATGATTCATGATTCATGATTCATGATTCAATTCATGATTCAATTCATGATTCATGATTCATGATTCATGATTCAATTCATGATTCATAATTCATGATTCATGATTCAATTCATGATTAAATTCATAATTCATGATTCATGATTCATGATTCAATTCATGATTCATAATTCATGATTCATGAATCAATTCATGATTCATAATTCATGATTTATGATTCGATTCATGATTCATCATTCAATTCATGATTCATGATTCATGATTCAATTCATGATTCATGATTCATGATTCAATTCATGATTCATGATTCATGATTCGATTCATGATTCAATTCATGATTCATGATTCATGATTCAATTCATGATTCATGATTCATGATTCAATTCATGATTCATAATTCATTATTCATGATTAAATTCATGATTAAATTCATGATTCATGATTCATGATTCATGATTCAATTCATGATTCAATTCATGATTCATGATTCATGATTCATGATTCAATTCATGATTCAATTCATGATTCATGATTCATGATTCAATTCATGATTCAAAATTCATGATTCATGATTCAATTCATGATTCATAATTCATGATTCATGATTCAATTCATGATTCATAATTCATGATTCGATTCATGATTCATGATTCAATTCATGATTCATAATTCATTATTCATGATTCAATTCATGATTAATGATTCAAGATTCATGATTCATGATTCAATTTATGATTCATGATTCATGATTCATTTCATGATTCATGATTCATGATTCAATTCATTATTCATGATTCATGATTCGATTCATGATTCATAATTCATGATTCATGATTCATGATTCATGATTCAATTCATGATTCAATTCATGATTCATGATTCATGATTCAATTCATGATTCATGATTCATGATTCAATTCATGATTCAATTCATGATTCATGATTCATGATTCAATTTATTATTCATGATTCATGATTTAATTCATGATTCAATTCATGATTCATGATTCAATTCAGGATTCAATTCATGATTCATGATTCAATTCATGATTCATGGTTCATGATTCAATTCATGATTCAATTCATGATTCATGATTCATGATTCAATTCATGATTCAATTTATGATTCATGATTCAATTCAGGATTCAATTCATGATTCATGATTCATGATTCAATTCATGATTCATGATTCATGATTCATGATTCAATTTATTATTCATGATTCATGATTTAATTCATGATTCAATTCATGATTCATGATTCAATTCAGGATTCAATTCATGATTCATGATTCATGATTCAATTCATGATTCATGATTCAATTCATGATTCATGATTCGATTCATGACTCTTGATTCATGATTCATGATTCAATTCATGATTCAAATCCTGATTCAATTCATGATTCATGATTCGATTTATGATTCATGATTCAATTCATAATTCATAATTCATGATTAATGATTCAATTCATGATTCATGATTCGATTAATGTTTCCTGATTCATGATTCAATTCATGATTTATGATTCGATTCATGACTCTTGATTTATGATTCATGATTCAATTCATGTTTCATGATTCATGATTCATGATACAATTCATGATTCATGATTCGATTCATGATTCAATTCATGATTAATGATTCGATTCATGATTCATGATTCATGATTCAATTCATGATTCATGATTCATGATTCGATTCATGATTCATAATTTATGATTTAATTCATGATTCATGATTCGATTCATGATTCATGATCCATGATTCAATTCATGATTCAATTCATGATTCATAATTAATTATTCATGCTTCAATTCATGATTAAATTCATGATTCATGATTCATGATTCATGATTCAATTCATGATTCAATTCATGATTCATGATTCATGATTCATGATTCAATTCATGATTCATAATTCATGATTCATGATTCAATTCATGATTCATAATTCATGATTCATGATTCAATTCATGTTTAAATTCATAATTCATGATTCATGATTCATGATTCAATTCATGATTAATGATTCAAGATTCATGATTCATGATTTAATTTATGATTCATGATTCATGATTCATTTCATGATTCTTGATTCATGATTCAATTCATTATTCATGATTCATGATTCGATTCATGATTCATAATTCATAATTCATGATTCAATTCATGATTCAATTCATGATTCATGATTCATGATTCAATTCATGATTCAATTCATGATTCATGATTCATGATTCAATTTATTATTCATGATTCATGATTTAATTCATGATTCAATTTATGATTCATGATTCAATTCAGGATTCAATTCATGATTCATGATTCATGATTCAATTCATGATTCATGGTTCATGATTCAATTCATGATTCATGATTCAATTCATGATTCATGATTAATGATTCAATTCATGATTCATGATTCATGATTCATGATTCAATTCATGATTCATGATTCAATTCATGATTCGAATCCTGATTCAATTTATGATTCATGATTTGATTTATGATTCATAATTCATGATTGAATTCATGATTCATGATTCATGATTCAATTCATGATTCAATTCATGATTCATGATTCATGATTCAATTCATGATTCATGATTCGATTCATGATTTTTATTCATGATTCATGATTCGATTCAAGATTCATGATTCATGATTCACTTCATGATTCACGATTCATGATTCATGTTTCATGATTCATGATTCAATTCATGATTCATGATTCATGATTCAAGATTCATGATTCAATTCATAATTCATGATTCATGATTCATGATTCAATTCATGATTCATGATTCAATTCATGATTCTTGATTCATGATTCATGATTCGATTCATGATTCATGATTCATGATTCAATTCATGATTCATGATTCATGATTCATGATTCAATTCATGATTCAAGATTCATGATTTGATTCATGATTCATAATTCAATTCATGATTCATGATTCATGATTTAATTCATGATTCATGATTCATGATTCAATTTATGATTCAATTCATGATTCCTGATTTATGATTCAATTTATGATTCATGATTCATGATTCATGATTCATGATTCAATTCATGATTCATGATTCAATTCATGATTCAATTCATGATTCATGATTGATGAATTCAATTCATGATTCATGATTCATGATTTATGATTCAATTCATGATTCAATTCATGATTCATGATTCAATTCATGATTCATGATTCATGATTCAAATCATGATTCATGATTCGATTCATGATTCATAATTCATGATTCATGATTCAATTCATGATTCATGATTCAATTCATGATTCGAATCCTGATTCAATTCATGATTCATGATTCATGATTCAATTCATGATTCATGATTCATGATTCAATTCATGATTCATGATTCAATTCATGATTCAATTCATGATTCATGATTCATGATTCAATTTATTATTCATGATTCATGATTTAATTCATTATTCAATTTATGATTCATGATTCAATTCAGGATTCAATTCATGATTCATGATTCATGATTCAATTCATGATTCATGATTCATGATTCATGATTCAATTTATTATTCATGATTCATGATTTAATTCATGATTCAATTCATGATTCATGATTCAATTCAGGATTCAATTCATGATTCATGATTCAATTCATGATTCATGATTCATGATTCAATTCATGATTCATGATTCGATTCATGACTCTTGATTCATGATTCACGATTCAATTCATGATTCAAATCCTGATTCAATTCATGATTCATGATTCGATTTATGATTCATGATTCAATTCATAATTCATAATTCATGATTAATGATTCAATTCATGATTCATGATTCATGATTCGATTAATGTTTCCTGATTCATGATTCAATTCATGATTCATGATTCGATTCATGACTCTTGATTTATGATTCATGATTCAATTCATGTTTCATGATTTATGATTCATGATACAATTCATGATTCATGATTCATGATTCGATTCATGTTTCAATTCATGATTAATGATTCGATTCATGATTCATGATTCATGATTCAATTCATGATTCATGATTCATGATTCGATTCATGATTCATAATTTATGATTTAATTCATGATTCATGATTCGATTCATGATTCATGATCCATGATTCAATTCATGATTCAATTCATTATTCATAATTAATTATTCATGCTTCAATTCATGATTAAATTCATGATTCATGATTCAAGATTCATGATTCAATTCATGATTCAATTCATGATTCATAATTCATGATTCATGATTCAATTCATGATTCATAATTCATGATTCATGATTCAATTCATGATTAAATTCATAATTCATGATTCATGATTTAATTCATGATTCAATTCATGATTCATGATTCAATTCAGGATTCAATTCATGATTCATGATTCATGATTCAATTCATGATTCATGATTCATGATTCATGATTCATGATTCGATTCATGTTTCCTGATTCATGATTCAATTCATGATTCATGATTCATGATTCAATTCATGATTCATGATTCAATTCATGATTCAAATCCTGATTCAATTCATGATTAATGATTCGATTTATGATTCATGATTCAATTCATAATTCATAATTCATGATTAATGATTCAATTCATGATTCATGATTCATGATTCGATTAATGTTTCCTGATTCATGATTCAATTCATGATTCATGATTCGATTCATGACTCTTGATTTATGATTCATGATTCAATTCATGTTTCATGATTCATGATTCATGATACAATTCATGATTCATGATTCATGATTCGATTCATGATTCAATTCATGATTAATGATTCGATTCATGATTCATGATTCATGATTCAATTCATGATTCATGATTCATGATTTGATTCATGATTCATAATTTATGATTTAATTCATGATTCATGATTCGATTCATGATTCATGATCCATGATTCAATTCATGATTCAATTCATGATTCATAATTAATTATTCATGCTTCAATTCATGATTAAATTCATGATTCATGATTCATGATTCATGATTCAATTCATGATTCAATTCATGATTCATGATTCATGATTCAATTCATGATTCATAATTCATGATTCATGATTCAATTCATGATTCATAATTCATGATTCATGATTCAATTCATGATTAAATTCATAATTCATGATTCATGATTCATGATTCAATTCATGATTCATAATTCATGATTCATGAATCAATTCATGATTCATAATTCATGATTTATGATTCGATTTATGACTCATGATTCATGATTCCATTCATGATTCATGATTCATGATTCAATTCATGATTAATGATTGAAGATTCATGATTCATGATTTAATTTATGATTCATGATTCATGATTCATTTCATGATTCATGATTCATGATTCAATTCATTATTCATGATTCAATTCATGATTCATGATTCATGATTCAATTCATGATTCAATTCATGATTCATGATTCATGATTCAATTTATTATTCATGATTCCTGATTTAATTCATGATTCAATTTATGATTCATGATTCATGATTCAATTCAGGATTCATGATTCCTGATTTAATTCATGATTCATGATTCAATTCATGATTCATGATTCATGATTCAATTCATGATTCATGATTCATGATTCATGATTCAATTCATGATTCATGATTCAATTCATGATTCGAATCCTGATTCAATTTATGATTCATGATTTGATTTATGATTCATAATTCATGATTGAATTCATGATTCATGATTCATGATTCAATTCATGATTCAATTCATGATTCATGATTCATGATTCAATTCATGATTCATGATTCGATTCATGATTTTTGATTCATGATTCATGATTCGATTCAAGATTCATGATTCATGATTCACTTCATGATTCACGATTCATGATTCATGTTTCATGATTCATGATTCAATTCATGATTCATGATTCATGATTCAAGATTCATGATTCAATTCATAATTCATGATTCATGATTCATGATTCAATTCATGATTCATGATTCAATTCATGATTCTTGATTCATGATTCATGATTCGATTCATGAATCATGATTCATGATTCAATTCATGATTCATGATTCATGATTCATGATTCAATTCATGATTCAAGATTCATGATTCGATTCATGATTCATAATTCAATTCATGATTCATGATTCATGATTCAATTCAAGATTCATGATTCATGATTCAATTTATGATTCAATTCATGATTCATGATTTATGATTCAATTTATGATTCATGATTCATGATTCATGATTCAATTCATGATTCATGATTCAATTCATGATTCAATTCATGATTCATGATTGATGAATTCAATTCATGATTCATGATTCATGATTTATGATTCAATTCATGATTCAATTCATGATTCATGATTCAATTCATGATTCATGATTCATGATTCAAATCATGATTCATGATTCGATTCATGATTAATAATTCATGATTCATGATTCAATTCATGATTCATGATTCAATTCATGATTCGAATCCTGATTCAATTCATGATTCATGATTCATGATTCAATTCATGATTCATGATTCATGATTCAATTCATGATTCATGATTCATGATTCAATTCATGATTCAATTCATGATTCATGATTCATGATTCAATTCATGATTCAATTTATGATTCATGATTCAATTCAGGATTCAATTCATGATTCATGATTCATGATTCAATTCATGATTCATGATTCATGATTCATGATTCAATTTATTATTCATGATTCATGATTTAATTCATGATTCAATTCATGATTCATGATTCAATTCAGGATTCAATTCATGATTCATGATTCATGATTCAATTCATGATTCATTATTCAATTCATGATTCATGATTCGATTCATGACTCTTGATTCATGATTCATGATTCAATTCATGATTCAAATCCTGATTCAATTCATGATTCATGATTCGATTTATGATTCATGATTCAATTCATAATTCATAATTCATGATTAATGATTCAATTCATGATTCATGATTCGATTAATGTTTCCTGATTCATGATTCAATTCATGATTCATGATTCGATTCATGACTCTTGATTTATGATTCATGATTCAATTCATGTTTCATGATTCATGATTCATGATACAATTCATGATTCATGATTCATGATTCGATTCATGATTCAATTCATGATTAATGATTCGATTCATGATTCATGATTCATGATTCAATTCATGATTCATGATTCATGATTCGATTCATGATTCATAATTTATGATTTAATTCATGATTCATGATTCGATTCATGATTCATGATCCATGATTCAATTCATGATTCAATTCATGATTCATAATTAATTATTCATGCTTCAATTCATGATTAAATTCATGATTCATGATTCATGATTCAATTCATGATTCATAATTCATGATTCATGATTCAATTCATGATTCATAATTCATGATTCATGATTCAATTCATGTTTAAATTCATAATTCATGATTCATGATTCATGATTCAATTCATGATTCATAATTCATGATTCATGAATCAATTCATGATTCATAATTCATGATTTATGATTCGATTTATGACTCATGATTCATGATTCCATTCATGATTCATGATTCATGATTCAATTCATGATTAATGATTCAAGATTCATGATTCATGATTTAATTTATGATTCATGATTCATGATTCATTTCATGATTCTTGATTCATGATTCAATTCATTATTCATGATTCATGATTCGATTCATGATTCATAATTCATAATTCATGATTCAATTCATGATTCAATTCATGATTCATGATTCATGATTCAATTTATGATTCATGATTCAATTCAGGATTCAATTCATGATTCATGATTCATGATTCAATTCATGATTCATGGTTCATGATTCAATTCATGATTCATGATTCAATTCATGATTCATGATTAATGATTCAATTCATGATTCATGATTCATGATTCATGATTCAATTCATGATTCATGATTCAATTCATGATTCGAATCCTGATTCAATTTATGATTCATGATTTGATTTATGATTCATAATTCATGATTCAATTCATGATTCATGATTCATGATTCAATTCATGATTCAATTCATGATTCATGATTCATGATTCAATTCATGATTCATGATTCGATTCATGATTTTTATTCATGATTCATGATTCGATTCAAGATTCATGATTCATGATTCACTTCATGATTCACGATTCATGATTCATGTTTCATGATTCATGATTCAATTCATGATTCATGATTCATGATTCAAGATTCATGATTCAATTCATAATTCATGATTCATGATTCATGATTCAATTCATGATTCATGATTCAATTCATGATTCTTGATTCATGATTCATGATTCGATTCATGATTCATGATTCATGATTCAATTCATGATTCATGATTCATGATTCATGATTCAATTCATGATTCAAGATTCATGATTTGATTCATGATTCATAATTCAATTCATGATTCATGATTCATGATTTAATTCATGATTCATGATTCATGATTCAATTTATGATTCAATTCATGATTCCTGATTTATGATTCAATTTATGATTCATGATTCAATTCATGATTCATGATTCAATTCATGATTCATGATTGATGAATTCATTTCATGATTCATGATTCATGATTTATGATTCAATTCATGATTCAATTCATGATTCATGATTCAATTCATGATTCATGATTCATGATTCAAATCATGATTCATGATTCGATTCATGATTCATAATTCATGATTCATGATTCAATTCATGATTCATGATTCAATTCATGATTCGAATCCTGATTCAATTCATGATTCATGATTCATGATTCAATTCATGATTCATGATTCATGATTCAATTCATGATTCATGATTCAATTCATGATTCAATTCATGATTCATGATTCATGATTCAATTTATTATTCATGATTCATGATTTAATTCATTATTCAATTTATGATTCATGATTCAATTCAGGATTCAATTCATGATTCATGATTCATGATTCAATTCATGATTCATGATTCAATTTATTATTCATGATTCATGATTTAATTCATGATTCAATTCATGATTCATGATTCAATTCAGGATTCAATTCATGATTCATGATTCAATTCATGATTCATGATTCATGATTCAATTCATGATTCATGATTCGATTCATGACTCTTGATTCATGATTCATGATTCAATTCATGATTCAAATCCTGATTCAATTCATGATTCATGATTCGATTTATGATTCATGATTCAATTCATAATTCATAATTCATGATTAATGATTCAATTCATGATTCATGATTCATGATTCGATTAATGTTTCCTGATTCATGATTCAATTCATGATTCATGATTCGATTCATGACTCTTGATTTATGATTCATGATTCAATTCATGTTTCATGATTTATGATTCATGATACAATTCATGATTCATTATTCGATTCATGTTTCAATTCATGATTAATGATTCGATTCATGATTCATGATTCATGACTCAATTCATGATTCATGATTCATGATTCGATTCATGATTCATAATTTATGATTTAATTCATGATTCATGATTCGATTCATGATTCATGATCCATGATTCAATTCATGATTCAATTCATGATTCATAATTAATTATTCATGCTTCAATTCATGATTAAATTCATGATTCATGATTCAAGATTCATGATTCAATTCATGATTCAATTCATGATTCATAATTCATGATTCATGATTCAATTCATGATTCATAATTCATGATTCATGATTCAATTCATGATTAAATTCATAATTCATGATTCATGATTTAATTCATGATTCAATTCATGATTCATGATTCAATTCAGGATTCAATTCATGATTCATGATTCATGATTCAATTCATGATTCATGATTCATGATTCATGATTCGATTCATGTTTCCTGATTCATGATTCAATTCATGATTCATGATTCATGATTCAATTCATGATTCATGATTCAATTCATGATTCAAATCCTGATTCAATTCATGATTAATGATTCGATTTATGATTCATGATTCAATTCATAATTCATAATTCATGATTAATGATTCAATTCATGATTCATGATTCATGATTCGATTAATGTTTCCTGATTCATGATTCAATTCATGATTCATGATTCGATTCATGACTCTTGATTTATGATTCATGATTCAATTCATGTTTCATGATTCATGATTCATGATACAATTCATGATTCATGATTCATGATTCGATTCATGATTCAATTTATGATTAATGATTCGATTCATGATTCATGATTCATGATTCAATTCATGATTCATGATTCATGATTTGATTCATGATTCATAATTTATGATTTAATTCATGATTCATGATTCGATTCATGATTCATGATCCATGATTCAATTCATGATTCAATTCATGATTCATAATTAATTATTCATGCTTCAATTCATGATTAAATTCATGATTCATGATTCATGATTCATGATTCAATTCATGATTCAATTCATGATTCATGATTCATGATTCATGATTCAATTCATGATTCATAATTCATGATTCATGATTCAATTCATGATTCATAATTCATGATTCATGATTCAATTCATGATTAAATTCATAATTCATGATTCATGATTCATGATTCAATTCATGATTCATAATTCATGATTCATGAATCAATTCATGATTCATAATTCATGATTTATGATTCGATTTATGACTCATGATTCATGATTCCATTCATGATTCATGATTCAATTCATGATTAATGATTGAAGATTCATGATTCATGATTTAATTTATGATTCATGATTCATGATTCATTTCATGATTCATGATTCATGATTCAATTCATTATTCATGATTCAATTCATGATTCATGATTCATGATTCAATTCATGATTCAATTCATGATTCATGATTCAATTTATTATTCATGATTCCTGATTTAATTCATGATTCAATTTATGATTCATGATTCATGATTCAATTCAGGATTCATGATTCCTGATTTAATTCATGATTCATGATTCAATTCATGATTCATGATTCATGATTCAATTCATGATTCATGATTCATGATTCATGATTCAATTCATGATTCATGATTCAATTCATGATTCGAATCCTGATTCAATTTATGATTCATGATTTGATTTATGATTCATAATTCATGATTGAATTCATGATTCATGATTCATGATTCAATTCATGATTCAATTCATGATTCATGATTCATGATTCAATTCATGATTCATGATTCGATTCATGATTTTTGATTCATGATTCATGATTCGATTCAAGATTCATGATTCATGATTCACTTCATGATTCACGATTCATGATTCATGTTTCATGATTCATGATTCAATTCATGATTCATGATTCATGATTCAAGATTCATGATTCAATTCATAATTCATGATTCATGATTCATGATTCAATTCATGATTCATGATTCAATTCATGATTCTTGATTCATGATTCATGATTCGATTCATGAATCATGATTCATGATTCAATTCATGATTCATGATTCATGATTCATGATTCAATTCATGATTCAAGATTCATGATTCGATTCATGATTCATAATTCAATTCATGATTCATGATTCATGATTCAATTCAAGATTCATGATTCATGATTCAATTTATGATTCAATTCATGATTCATGATTTATGATTCAATTTATGATTCATGATTCAGGATTCATGATTCATGATTCAATTCATGATTGATTATTCAATTCATGATTCAATTCATGATTCATGATTGATGAATTCAATTCATGATTCATGATTCATGATTTATGATTCAATTCATGATTCAATTCATGATTCATGATTCAATTCATGATTCATGATTCATGATTCAATTCATGATTCATGATTCAATTCATGATTCATAATTCATGATTCATGATTCAATTCATGATTCATGATTCAATTCATGATTCGAATCCTGATTCAATTCATGATTCATGATTCATGATTCAATTCATGATTCATGATTCATGATTCAATTCATGATTCAATTCATGATTCATGATTCATGATTCAATTTATTATTCATGATTCATGATTTAATTCATGATTCAATTCATGATTCATGATTCAATTCAGGATTCAATTCATGATTCATGATTCATGATTCAATTCATGATTCATGATTCATGATTTATGATTCAATTTATTATTCATGATTCATGATTTAATTCATGATTCAATTCATGATTCATGATTCAATTCAGGATTCAATTCATGATTCATGATTCATGATTCAATTCATGATTCATGATTCATGATTCGATTCATGTTTCCTGATTCATGATTCATGATTCATGATTCAATTCATGATTCAATTCATGATTCATGATTCATGATTCATGATTCAATTCATGATTCATAATTCATGATTCATGATTCAATTCATGATTCATAATTCATGATTCATGATTCAATTCATGATTAAATATATAATTCATGATTCATGATTCATGATTCAATTCATGATTCATAATTCATGATTCATGAATCAATTCATGATTCATAATTCATGATTTATGATTCGATTTATGACTCATGATTCATGATTCCATTCATGATTCATGATTCATGATTCAATTCATGATTAATGATTCAAGATTCATGATTCATGATTTAATTTATGATTCATGATTCATGATTCATTTCATGATTCATGATTCATGATTCAATTCATTATTCATGATTCATGATTCGATTCATGATTCATAATTCATAATTCATGATTCATGATTCATGTTTCATGATTCATGATTCAATTCATGATTCATGATTCATGATTCAAGATTCATGATTCAATTCATAATTCATGATTCATGATTCATGATTCAATTCATGATTCATGATTCAATTCATGATTCTTGATTCATGATTCATGATTCGATTCATGAATCATGATTCATGATTCAATTCATGATTCATGATTCATGATTCATGATTCAATTCATGATTCAAGATTCATGATTCGATTCATGATTCATAATTCAATTCATGATTCATGATTCATGATTCAATTCAAGATTCATGATTCATGATTCAATTTATGATTCAATTCATGATTCATGATTTATGATTCAATTTATGATTCATGATTCAGGATTCATGATTCATGATTCAATTCATGATTGATTATTCAATTCATGATTCAATTCATGATTCATGATTGATGAATTCAATTCATGATTCATGATTCATGATTTATGATTCAATTCATGATTCATGATTCAATTCATGATTCATGATTCATGATTCAATTCATGATTCATGATTCAATTCATGATTCATAATTCATGATTCATGATTCAATTCATGATTCATGATTCAATTCATGATTCGAATCCTGATTCAATTCATGATTCATGATTCATGATTCAATTCATGATTCATGATTCATGATTCAATTCATGATTCAATTCATGATTCATGATTCATGATTCAATTTATTATTCATGATTCATGATTTAATTCATGATTCAATTCATGATTCATGATTCAATTCAGGATTCAATTCATGATTCATGATTCATGATTCAATTCATGATTCATGATTCATGATTCATGATTCATGATTTATGATTCAATTTATTATTCATGATTCATGATTTAATTCATGATTCAATTCATGATTCATGATTCAATTCAGGATTCAATTCATGATTCATGATTCATGATTCAATTCATGATTCATGATTCATGATTCAATTCATGATTCATAATTCATGATTCATGATTCAATTCATGATTCATAATTCATGATTCATGATTCAATTCATGATTAAATATATAATTCATGATTCATGATTCATGATTCAATTCATGATTCATAATTCATGATTCATGAATCAATTCATGATTCATAATTCATGATTTATGATTCGATTTATGACTCATGATTCATGATTCCATTCATGATTCATGATTCAATTCATGATTCATGATTCATGATTCAATTCATTATTCATGATTCATGATTCGATTCATGATTCATAATTCATAATTCATGATTCAATTCATGATTCAATTCATGATTCATGATTCATGATTCAATTCATGATTCAATTCATGATTCATGATTCATGATTCAATTTATTATTCATGATTCCTGATTTAATTCATGATTCAATTTATGATTCATGATTCAATTCAGGATTCAATTCATGATTCATGATTCATGATTCAATTCATGATTCATGGTTCATGATTCAATTCATGATTCATGATTCAATTCATGATTCATGATTCATGATTCAATTCATGATTCATGATTCATGATTCAATTCATGATTCATGATTCAATTCATGATTCGAATCCTGATTCAATTTATGATTCATGATTTGATTTATGATTCATAATTCATGATTGAATTCATGATTCATGATTCATGATTCAATTTATGATTCAATTCATGATTTATGATTCATGATTCAATTCATGATTCATGATTCGATTCATGATTTTTTGATTCATGATTCATGATTCGATTCAAGATTCATGATTCATGATTCACTTCATGATTCACGATTCATGATTCACTTCATGATTCACGATTCATGATTCATGTTTCATGATTCATGATTCAATTCATGATTCATGATTCATGATTCAAGATTCATGATTCAATTCATAATTCATGATTCATGATTCATGATTCAATTCATGATTCATGATTCAATTCATGATTCGATTCATGAATCATGATTCATGATTCAATTCATGATTCATGATTCATGATTCATGATTCAATTCATGATTCAAGATTCATGATTCGATTCATGATTCATAATTCAATTCATGATTCATGATTCATGATTCAATTCAAGATTCATGATTCATGATTCAATTTATGATTCAATTCATGATTCATGATTTATGATTCAATTTATGATTCATGATTCAGGATTCATGATTCATGATTCAATTCATGATTGATTATTCAATTCATGATTCAATTCATGATTCATGATTGATGAATTCAATTCATGATTCATGATTCATGATTTATGATTCAATTCATGATTCAATTCATGATTCATGATTCAATTCATGATTCATGATTCATGATTCAATTCATGATTCATGATTCAATTCATGATTCATAATTCATGATTCATGATTCAATTCATGATTCATGATTCAATTCATGATTCGAATCCTGATTCAATTCATGATTCGTGATTCAATTCATGATTCATGATTCAATTCATGATTCATGATTCAATTCATGATTCAATTCATGATTCATGATTCATGATTCAATTTATTATTCATGATTCATGATTTAATTCATGATTCAATTCATGATTCATGATTCAATTCAGGTTTCAATTCATGATTCATGATTCATGATTCAATTCATGATTCATGATTCATGATTCATGATTTATGATTCAATTTATTATTCATGATTCATGATTTAATTCATGATTTAATTCATGATTCATGATTCAATTCAGGATTCAATTCATGATTCATGATTCATGATTCAATTCATGATTCATGATCATGATTCGATTCATGTTTCCTGATTCATGATTCATGATTCATGATTCAATTCATGATTCATGATTCGATTCATGACTCTTTATTCATGATTCATGATTCAATTCATGATTCAAATCCTGATTCAATTCATGATTCATGATTCAATTTATGATTCATGATTCAATTCATAATTCATAATTAATGATTAATGATTCAATTCATGATTCATGATTCATGATTCATGATTCGATTAATGTTTCCTGATTCATGATTCAATTCATGATTCATGATTCGATTCATGACTCTTGATTCATGATTCATGATTCAATTCATGTTTCATGATTCATGATTCATGATACAATTCATGATTCATGATTCGATTCATGATTCAATTCATGATTAATGATTTGATTCATGATTCATGATTCGTGATTCAATTCATGATTCATGATTCATGATTCGATTCATGATTCATAATTTATGATTTAATTCATGATTCATGATTCGATTCATGATTCATGATCCATGATTCAATTCATGATTCAATTCATGATTCATAATTAATTATTCATGCTTCAATTCATGATTAAATTCATGATTCATGATTCATGATTCAATTCATGATTCATGATTCATGATTCATGATTCATGATTCAATTCATGATTCATAATTCATGATTCATGATTCAATTCATGATTCATAATTCATGATTCATGATTCAATTCATGATTAAATTCATGATTCATGATTCAATTCATGATTCATAATTCATGATTCATGATTAAATTCATGATTAAATTCATGATTCATAATTCATGATTTATGATTCGATTTATGATTCATGATTCATGATTCCATTCATGATTCATGATTCATGATTCAATTCATGATTCATGATTCATGATTCAATTCATGATTCATGATTCATGATTCGATCATGATTCAATTCATGATTCATGATCATGATTCAATCATGATTCATGATTTAATTCATGATTCATAATTCATTATTCATGATTAAATTCATGATTAAATTCATGATTCATGATCATGATTCAATTCATGATTCAATTCATGATTCATGATTCATGATTCATGATTCAATTCATGATTCATGATTCATGATTCATGATTCATGATTCATGATTCAATTCATGATTCAAAATTCATGATTCATGATTCAATTCATGATTCATGATTCATGATTCAATTCATGATTCAATTCATGATTCATGATTTATGATTCAATTTATTATTCATGATTCATGATTTAATTCATGATTCAATTCATGATTCATGATTCAATTCAGGATTCAATCATGATTCATGATTCATGATTCAATTCATGATTCATGATTCATGATTCGATTCATGTTTCCTGATTCATGATCATGATTCATGATTCAATTCATGATTCAATTCATGATTCATGATTCATGATTCATGATTCAATTCATGATTCATAATTCATGATTCATGATTCAATTCATGATTCATAATTCATGATTCATGATTCAATTCATGATTAAATCATAATTCATGATTCATGATTCATGATTCAATCATGATTCATAATTCATGATTCAGAATCAATTCATGATTCATATATCATGATTTATGATTCGATTTATGACTCATGATTCATGATTCCATCATGATTCATGATTCATGATTCAATTCATGATTCATGATTCATGATTCATGATTTATGATTCAATTTATTATTCATGATTCATGATTTAATTCATGATTCAATTCATGATTCATGATTCATTCAGGATTCAATCATGATTCATGATTCAATTCATGATTCTTGATTCATGATTCGATTCATGTTTCCTGATTCATGATTCATGATTCATGATTCAATTCATGATTCAATTCATGATTCATGATTCATGATTCATGATTCAATTCATGATTCATAATTCATGATTCATGATTCAATTCATGATTCATAATTCATGATTCATGATTCAATTCATGATTAAATTCATAATTCATGATTCATGATTCATGATTCAATTCATGATCATAATTCATGATTCATGAATCAATTCATGATTCATAATTCATGATTTATGATTCGATTTATGACTCATGATTCATGATTCCATTCATGATTCATGATTCATGATTCAATTCATGATTCATGATTTAATTCATGATTCATAATTCATTATTCATGATTAAATTCATGATTAAATTCATGATTCATGATTCATGATCATGATTCAATTCATGATTCAATTCATGATTCATGATTCATGATTCATGATTCAATTCATGATTCATGATCATGATCATGATTCATGATTCATGATTCAATTCATGATTCAAAATTCATGATTCATGATTCAATTCATGATTCATGATTCATGATTCAATCATGATTCAATTCATGATTCATGATTCATGATTCAATTTATTATTCATGATTCATGATTTAATTCATGATTCAATTCATGATTCATGATTTAATTCAGGATTCAATTCATGATTCATGATTCATGATTCAATTCATGATTCATGATTCATGATTCATGATTTATGATTCAATTTATTATTCATGATTCATGATTTAATTCATGATTCAATTCATGATTCATGATTCAATTCAGGATTCAATTCATGATTCATGATTCATGATTCAATTCATGATTCATGATTCATGATTCGATTCATGTTTCCTGATTCATGATTCATGATTCATGATTCAGATTCATGATTCAATTCATGATTCATGATTCATGATTCAATTCATGATTCATAATTCATGATTCATGATTCAATTCATGATTCATAATTCATGATTCATGATTCAATTCATGATTAAATTCATAATTCATGATTCATAATTCATGATTCATGATTCAATTCATGATTCATGATTCAATTCATGATTCGAATCCTGATTCAATTCATGATTCATGATTCATGATTCAATTCATGATTCATGATTCATGATTCAATTCATGATTCAATTCATGATTCATGATTCATGATTCAATTTATTATTCATGATTCATGATTTAATTCATGATTCAATTCATGATTCATGATTCAATTCAGGATTCAATTCATGATTCATGATTCATGATTCAATTCATGATTCATGATTCATGATTCGATTCATGTTTCCTGATTCATGATTCATGATTCATGATTCAATTCATGATTCATGATTCGATTCATGACTCTTTATTCATGATTCATGATTCAATTCATGATTCAAATCCTGATTCAATTCATGATTCATGATTCAATTTATGATTCATGATTCAATTCCTAATTCATAATTAATGATTAATGATTCAATTCATGATTCATGATTCATGATTCATGATTCGATTAATGTTTCCTGATTCATGATTCAATTCATGATTCATGATTCGATTCATGACTCTTGATTCATGATTCATGATACAATTCATGATTCATGATTCATGATTCGATTCATGATTCAATTCATGATTAATGATTTGATTCATGATTCATGATTCGTGATTCAATTCATGATTCATGATTCATGATTCGATTCATGATTCATAATTTATGATTTAATTCATGATTCATGATTCGATTCATGATTCATGATCCATGATTCAATTCATGATTCAATTCATGATTCATAATTAATTATTCATGCTTCAATTCATGATTAAATTCATGATTCATGATTCATGATTCATGATTCAATTCATGATTCATGATTCATGATTCATGATTCAATTCATGATTCATAATTCATGATTCATGATTCAATTCATGATTCATAATTCATGATTCATGATTCAATTCATGATTAAATTCATGATTCATGATTCAATTCATGATTCATAATTCATGATTCATGATTAAATTCATGATTAAATTCATGATTCATAATTCATGATTTATGATTCGATTTATGATTCATGATTCATGATTCCATTCATGATTCATGATTCATGATTCAATTCATGATTCATGATTCAATTCATGATTCATGATTCATGATTCGATTCATGATTCAATTCACGATTCATGATTCATGATTCAATTCATGATTCATGATTTAATTCATGATTCATAATTCATTATTCATGATTAAATTCATGATTAAATTCATGATTCATGATTCATGATTCATGATTCAATTCATGATTCAATTCATGATTCATGATTCATGATTCATGATTCAATTCATGATTCATGATTCATGATTCATGATTCATGATTCATGATTCATGATTCAATTCATGATTCAAAATTCATGATTCATGATTCAATTCATGATTCATAATTCATGATTCATGATTCATAATTCATGATTCGATTCATGATTCATGATTCAATTCATGATTCATAATTCATGATTCATGATTCAATTCATGATTAATGATTCAAGATTCATGATTCATGATTCAATTTATGATTCATGATTCATGATTCATTTCATGATTCATGATTCATGATTCAATTCATTATTCATGATTCATGATTCGATTCATGATTCATAATTCATGATTCATGATTCAATTCATGATTCAATTCATGATTCATGATTCATGATTCAATTCATGATTCAATTCATGATTCATGATTCATGATTCAATTCATGATTCATGATTCATGATTCAATTTATGATTCAATTCATGATTCATGATTCAATTTATTATTCATGATTCATGATTTAATTCATGATTCAATTCATGATTCATGATTCAATTCAGGATTCAATTCATGATTAATGATTCAATTCATGATTCATGGTTCATGATTCAATTCATGATTCATGATTCAATTCATGATTCATGAT
This sequence comes from Mixophyes fleayi, assembly GCF_038048845.1. Classification (NCBI taxonomy): domain Eukaryota; kingdom Metazoa; phylum Chordata; class Amphibia; order Anura; family Limnodynastidae; genus Mixophyes; species Mixophyes fleayi. The sequence goes on from NW_027445922.1 coordinate 112,218, forward strand.
TCATGATTCAATTCATGATTCATGATTCATGATTCAATTCATGATTCATGATTCAATTCATGATTCGAATCCTGATTCAATTTATGATTCATGATTTGATTTATGATTCATGATTCATGATTCAATTCATGATTCATGATTCATGATTCAATTCATGATTCAATTCATGATTCATGATTCATGATTCGATTCATGATTTTTGATTCATGATTCATGATTCGATTCAAGATTCATGATTCATGAATCACTTCATGATTCACGATTCATGATTCATGTTTCATGATTCATGATTCAATTAATGATTCATGATACATGATTCATGATTCAATTCAATAATTCATGATTCATGATTCATGATTCAATTCATGATTCATGATTCAATTCATCATTCATGATTCAATTCATGATTTTTGATTCATGATTCGATTCATGATTCATGATCATGATTCAATTCATGATTCATGATTCAAGATTCATGATTCAAGTTCATGATTCAAGATTCATGATTCGATTCATGATTCATGATTCAATTCATGATTCATGATTCATGATTCAATTCAGATTCTTGATTCATGATTCAATTTATGATTCAATTCATGATTCATGATTTATTATTCAATTTATGATTCATGATTCATGATTCATGATTCAATTCATGATTTATGATTCAATTCATGAGTCATGATTGATGAATTCAATTCATGATTCATGGTTCATGATTTATGATTCAATTCATGATTCAATTCATGATTCATGATTCAATTCATGATTCATGATTCATGATTCAATTCATGATTCATGATTCGATTCATGATTCATAATTCATGATTCATGATTCAATTCATGATTCATGATTCAATTCATGATTCGAATCCTGATTCAATTCATGATTCATGATTCATGATTCAATTCATGATTTATGATTTAATTCATGATTCATGATTCATGATTCAATTCATGATTCATGATTCATGATTTATGATTCATGATTCAATTCATGATTCATGATTCAATTCATGATTCATGATTCATGATTCAATTCATGATTTATGATTCATGATTCAATTCATGATTCATGATTCATGATTCATGATTCAATTCATGATTCATGATTCATGATTCAATTCATGATTCATGATTCATGATTCGATTCATGATTCATGATTCAATTCATGATTCATGATTCATGATTCAATTCATGATTCATGATTCATGATTCAATTCATGATTCATGATTCATGATTCGATTCATGATTCATGATTCAATTCATGATTTATGATTCATGATTCAATTCATGATTCATGATTCATGATTCAATTCATGATTCATGATTCGTTTCATGATTCTTGATTCATGATTCATGATTTGATTCATGATTCATGATTCATGATTCAATTCATGATTCATGATTCATGATTCATGATTCAATTTATGATTCATTATTCATGATTCATGATTCAATTCATAATTCATGATTCATGATTCAATTCATTATTTATGATTCATGATTCAATTCATGATTCATGATTCATGATTCAATTCATGATTCATGATTCATGATTCAATTCATGATTCATGATTCATGATTCAATTCATGATTCATGATTCATGATTCGATTCATGATTTTTGATTCATGATTCATGATTCGATTCATGATTCATGATTCAATTCATGATTTATAATTCATGATTCAATTCATAATTCATGATTCATGATTCATGATTCAATTCATGATTTATGATTCATGATTCAATTCATGATTCATGATTCATGATTAATGATTCAATTCATGATTCATGATTCATGATTCAATTCATGATTCATGATTCATGATTCAATTCATGATTCATGATTCAATTCATGATTCGAATCCTGATTCAATTCATGATTCATGATTCAATTCATGATTTATGATTTAATTCATGATTCATGATTCATGATTCAATTCATGATTCATGATTCATGATTTATGATTCATGATTCAATTCATGATTCATGATTCAATTCATGATTCATGATTCGTTTCATGATTCTTGATTCATGATTCATGATTTGATTCATGATTCATGATTCATGATTCAATTCATGATTCATGATTCATGATTCAATTTATGATTCATTATTCATGATTCATGATTCAATTCATAATTCATGATTCATGATTCAATTCATGATTTATGATTCATGATTCAATTCATGATTCATGATTCATGATTCAATTCATGATTCATGATTCATGATTCAATTCATGATTCATGATTCATGATTCAATTCATGATTCATGATTCATGATTCGATTCATGATTTTTGATTCATGATTCATGATTCGATTCATGATTCATGATTCAATTCATGATTTATGATTCATGATTCAATTCATAATTCATGATTCATGATTCATGATTCAATTCATGATTTATGATTCATGATTCAATTCATGATTCATGATTCATGATTCATGATTCAATTCATGATTCATGATTCATGATTCAATTCATGATTCATGATTCATGATTCGATTCATGATTCATGATTCAATTCATGATTCATGATTCATGATTCAATTCATGATTCATGATTCATGATTCAATTCATGATTCATGATTCATGATTCATGATTCGATTCATGATTCATGATTCATGATTTATGATTCATGATTCAATTCATGATTCATGATTCATGATTCAATTCATGATTCATGATTCGTTTCATGATTCTTGATTCATGATTCATGATTTGATTCATGATTCATGATTCATGATTCAATTCATGATTCATGATTCATGATTCATGATTCAATTTATGATTCATTATTCATGATTCATGATTCAATTCATAATTCATGATTCATGATTCAATTCATTATTTATGATTCATGATTCAATTCATGATTCATGATTCATGATTCAATTCATGATTCATGATTCATGATTCACTTCATGATTCATGATTCATGATTCAATTCATGATTCATGATTCATGATTCGATTCATGATTTTTGATTCATGATTCATGATTCGATTCATGATTCATGATTCAATTCATGATTTATGATTCATGATTCAATTCATAATTCATGATTCATGATTCATGATTCAATTCATGATTCATGATTCATGATTCAATTCATGATTCATGATTCATGATTCAATTCATGATTCATGATTCATGATTAATGATTCAATTCATGATTCATGATTCATGATTCAATTCATGATTCATGATTCATGATTCGATTCATGATTCATGATTCAATTCATGATTCATGATTCATGATTCAATTCATGATTCATGATTCATGATTCAATTCATGATTCATGATTCATGATTCAATTCATGATTCATGATTCATGATTCGATTCATGATTCATGATTCATGATTCATGATTCATGATTCACTTCATGATTCATGATTCATGATTCAATTCATAATTCATGAATCATGATTCATGATTCAATTCATGATTCATGATTCAATTCATGATTCATGATTCAATTCATGATTTTTGATTCATGATTCGATTCATGATTCATGATTCATGATTCAATTCATGATTCATGATTCAAGATTCATGATTCAATTCATGATTCAAGATTCATGATTCGATTCATGATTCATGATTCAATTCATGATTCATGATTCAATTCATGATTCTTGATTCATGATTCAATTTATGATTCAATTCATGATTCATGATTTATTATTCAATTTATGATTCATGATTCATGATTCATGATTCAATTCATGATTTATGATTCAATTCATGAGTCATGATTGATGAATTCAATTCATGATTCATGGTTCATGATTTATGATTCAATTCATGATTCAATTCATGATTCATGATTCAATTCATGATTCATGATTCATGATTCAATTCATGATTCATGATTCGATTCATGATTCATAATTCATGATTCATGATTCAATTCATGATTCATGATTCAATTCATGATTCGAATCCTGATTCAATTCATGATTCATGATTCATGATTCAATTCATGATTTATGATTCAATTCATGATTCATGATTCAATTCATGATTCATGATTCATGATTTATGATTCATGATTCAATTCATGATTCATGATTCATGATTCAATTCATGATTCATGATTCGTTTCATGATTCTTGATTCATGATTCATGATTTGATTCATGATTCATGATTCATGATTCAATTCATGATTCATGATTCATGATTCAATTTATGATTCATTATTCATGATTCATGATTCAATTCATAATTCATGATTCATGATTCAATTCATGATTTATGATTCATGATTCAATTCATGATTCATGATTCATGATTCAATTCATGATTCATGATTCATGATTCAATTCATGATTCATGATTCATGATTCAATTCATGATTCATGATTCATGATTCGATTCATGATTTTTGATTCATGATTCATGATTCGATTCATGATTCATGATTCAATTCATGATTTATGATTCATGATTCAATTCATAATTCATGATTCATGATTCATGATTCAATTCATGATTTATGATTCATGATTCAATTCATGATTCATGATTCATGATTCATGATTCAATTCATGATTCATGATTCATGATTCAATTCATGATTCATGATTCATGATTCGATTCATGATTCATGATTTAATTCATGATTCATGATTCATGATTCAATTCATGATTCATGATTCATGATTCAATTCATGATTCATGATTCATGATTCATGATTCGATTCATGATTCATGATTCATGATTTATGATTCATGATTCAATTCATGATTCATGATTCATGATTCAATTCATGATTCATGATTCGTTTCATGATTCTTGATTCATGATTCATGATTTGATTCATGATTCATGATTCATGATTCAATTCATGATTCATGATTCATGATTCATGATTCAGTTTATGATTCATTATTCATGATTCATGATTCAATTCATAATTCATGATTCATGATTCAATTCATTATTTATGATTCATGATTCAATTCATGATTCATGATTCATGATTCATGATTCAATTCATGATTCATGATTCATGATTCAATTCATGATTCATGATTCATGATTCAATTCATGATTCATGATTCATGATTCGATTCATGATTTTTGTTTCATGATTCATGATTCGATTCATGATTCATGTTCAATTCATGATTTATGATTCATGATTCAATTCATAATTCATGATTCATGATTCATGATTTTTGTTTCATGATTAATGATTCAATTCATGATTCATGATTCATGATTCAATTCATGATTCATGATTCATGATTCGATTCATGATTCATGATTCAATTCATGATTCATGATTCATGATTCAATTCATGATTCATGATTCATGATTCAATTCATGATTCATGATTCATGATTCAATTCATGATTCATGATTCATGATTCATGATTCGATTCATGATTCATGATTCATGATTCATGATTCGATTCATGATTCATGATTCAATTCATGATTTATGATTCATGATTCAATTCATGATTCATGATTCGATTCATGATTCATGATCCATGATTCATGATTCAATTCATGATTCATGATTCATGATTTAATTCATGATTCATGATTCGATTCATGATTCATGATTAAATTCATGATTCAATTCATGATTCATGATTCAATTTAAGATTCATGATTCATGATTCAATTCATGATTCAATTCATGATTCAATTCATGATTCATGATTCATAATTCATGATTTATGATTCAATTCATGATTCATGATTCATGATTCAATTCATAATTCATAAATCATGATTCATGCCTCAATTCATGTTTCATGATTCAATTCATGATTCATGATTCATGATTCAATTCATAATTCATAAATCATGATTCATGATTCAATTCATGATTCAATTAATCAATTCAATTAATGAATCATGAATCTTGAATCATGAATCATGAATTGAATCATGAATCATGAATCTTGAATCATGAATCATGAATTGAATCATGAATCATAAATTATGAATCATGAATTGAATCATGAATCATGAATCATGAATCGAATCATGAATCATGAATTGAATCATGAATCATGAATCATGAATCGAATCATGAATCATGAATTGAATCATGAATCATGAATCATGAATTGAATCATGAATCATGAATCATGAATTGAATCATGAATCATGAATCATGAAATGAAACATGAATCATGAATCATGAATTGAATCATGAATCATGAATTGAATCATGAATCATGAATCATGAATCGAATCATGAATCATGAATTGAATCATGAATTAAATCATGGATAATAAATTGAATCATGAATCATGAATTGAATCATGAATTGAATCATGAATCATGAATTGAATCATGAATCATGAATCATGAATTGAATCATGAATCATGAATCATGAAATGAAACATGAATCATGAATCATGAATTGAATCATGAATCATGAATCATGAATCATGAATCGAATCATGAATCATGAAACATGAATTGAATCATGAATCATGAATCATGAATTAAGTCATGAATCATGAATTATGAATTATGAATTGAATCATGAATCATGAACCATGAATTGAATCATAAATCATGAATTATGAATCGAATCATGAATCATGAATCATGAATTGAATCATGAATCATGAATCATGAATTGAATCATGAATCATGAATCATGAATCATGAATCGAATCATAAATCCTGAATTATGAATCATGAATTGATTCATGAATCATGAATTATGAATCATGAATCATGAATCGAATCATGAATCATGAGTCAAGAATCATGAATCGAATCATGAATCATGAATTATGAATTGAATCATGAATGATGAATCATGAATCATGAATTGAATCATGAATCATGAATCATGAATCGAATCATGAATCATAATTCAAGAATCATGAATCGAATCATGAATCATGAATTGAATCATGAATCATGAATCATGAATTAAATCATGAATCATAATTCAAGAATCATGAATCGAATCATGAATCATGAATCATGAATCATGAATTATGAATTGAATCATTAATCATGAATCATGAATTGAATCAGGATTCGAATCATGAATTGAATCATGAATCATGAATTGAATCATGAATCATGAATTATGAATCATGAATTGAATCATGAATCATGAATTGAATCATGAATTATAATTCATGAATCATGAATCATAAATCATGAATTGAATCATGAATCATGAATCGAATCATGAATCATGAATTGAATCATGAATCATGAATTGAATCCTGAATCATGAATTGAATCATGAATCATGAATTGAATCATGAATTGAATCATGAATCATGAATTGAATCATGAATTAAATCATGAATCATGAATCATGAATCATAAATTGAATCATGAATTGAATCATGAATCATGAATCATGAATTGAATCATGAATCATGAATCATGAATCATGAATCATGAATTGAATCATGAATCATGAATCATGAATTGAATCATGAATCATGAATTGAATCATGAATCATGAATTGAATCATGAATTGAATCATGAATCATGAATTGAATCATGAATCATGAATCGAATCATGAATCATGAATTGAATCATGAATCATGAATTGAATCATGAATCATGAATCATGAATTGAATCATGAATCATGAATCATGAATCATGAATTGAATCATGAATCATGAATCATGAATCAAATCATGAATCATGAATCAAGAATCATGAATCGAATTATGAATCATGAATTGAATCATGAATTGAATCATGAATCATGAATCAAATCATTAATCATGAATCAAGAATCATGAATCGAATCATGAATCATGAATTGAATCATGAATTGAATCATGAATCATGAATCATGAATTGAATCATGAATCATGAATCATGAATCATGAATCATGAATTGAATCATGAATCATGAATCATGAATTGAATCAGGATTTGAATCATGAATTGAATAATGAATCATGAATTGAATCATGAATCATGAATTATGAATCATGAATTGAATCATGAATCATGAATTGAATCATGAATCATGAATCATGAATCATAAATCATGAATTGAATCATGAATCATGAATCATGAATCGAATAATGAATCATGAATTGAATCATGAATCATGAATTGAATCATGAATCATGAATTGAATCATGAATCATGAATTGAATCATGAATCATGAATCATGAATTGAATGATGAATTGAATCATGAATCATAAATTGAATCATGAATTGAATCATGAATCATGAATCATGAATTGAATCATGAATCATTAATCATGAATTGAATCATGAATCATGAATCATGAATTGAATCATGAATCATGAATTGAACCATGAATCGTGAATTGAATCATGAATTGAATCAAAAATCATGAATCATGAATCATGAATTGAATTCATCAATCATGAATCATGAATCATGAATCATAAATTGAATCATGATTCATGAGTCATGAATTGAATGATTAATTGAATCATGAATTGAATCATGAATCATGAATCATGAATTGAATCATGAATCATGAATCGAATCATGAATCATGAATTGAATCATGAATCATCAATTGAATCATGAATCATGAATCATGAATTGAATCATGAATCATGAATCGAATCATGAATCTTGAATCATGAATTGAATCATGAATCATGAATCATGAATCATGAATCATGAATTGCATCATAATTCATGAATCATGAATCGAATCATGAATCATGAATCTAGAATCATGAATTAAATCATGAATCATGAATTGAATCATGAATCATGAATTATAAATTGAATCACGAATCATGAATCATGAATCATGAATTGAATCATGAATCATGAATCATGAATCATGAATCATGAAGTGAATCATGAATCATGAATCATGAATCGAATCATGAATCATGAATCATGAATCATGAATTGAATCATGAATCATGAATCATGAATTGAATCATGAATCATGAATCATGAATCATAAAACAAATCATGAATCATAAATTGAATCAGGATTCGAATCGTGATTTGAATCATGAATCATGAATTGAATCATGAATCATGAATCTTGAATCATGAATCATGAATTGAATCATGAATCATAAATTATGAATCATTAATTGAATCATGAATCATGAATCGAATCATGAATCATGAATCGAATCATGAATCATGAATTGAATCATGAATCATGAATTGAATCATGAATCATGAATCATGAATTGAATCATGAATCATGAATCATGAATCGAATCATGAATCTTGAATCATGAATTGAATCATGAATCATGAATCATGAATCATGAATCATGAATTGAATCATAATTCATGAATCATGAATCGAATCATGAATCATGAATCATGAATCATGAATTGAATCATGAATCATGAATTGAATCATGAATCATGAATTATGAATTGAATCACGAATCATGAATTGAATCATGAATTATGAATTGAATCATGAATTGAATCATGAATCATTAATCATGAATTGAATCATGAATCATGAATTGAATCATGAATTGAATCATAAATCATGAATCATGAATCATGAATTGAATCATGAATTATGAATTGAATCATGAATCATGAATTGAATCATGAATTGAATCATAAATCATGAATCATGAATCATGAATTGAATTCATCAATCTTGAATCATGAATTATAAATTGAATCATGATTCATGAGTCATGAATTGAATCATGAATTGAATCATGAATCATAAATCATGAATTGAATCATGAATCATGAATCATGAATTGAATCATGAATCGAATCATGAATCATGAATTGAATCATGAATCATGAATTGAATCATGAATCATGAATCATGAATCGAATCATGAATCTTGAATCATGAATTGAATCATGAATCATGAATCATGAATCATGAATCATGAATTGAATCATAATTCATGAATCATGAATCGAATCATGCATCATGATTCAAGAATCATGAATTGAATCATGAATCATGAATTGAATCATGAAACATGAATTATGAATTGAATCATAATTCATGAATCATGAATCGAATCATGAATCATGAATCAAGAATCATGAATTGAATCATGAATCATGAATCATGAATCATGAATCATGAATCATGAATCATGAATCGAATCATGAATCATGAATCAAAAATCATGAATCGAATCATGAATCATGAATTGAATCATGAATCATGAATCATGAATCAGAAATCGAATCATGAATCATGAATCATGAATCATGAATCATGAATTGAATCATGAATCATGAATCATGAATCATGAATCATGAATCATGAATTGAATCATGAATCATGAATCATGAATCATAAATCAAATCATGAATCATGAATTGAATCATGAATCATGAATCTTGAATCATGAATCATGAATTGAATCATGAATCATGAATCTTGAATCATGAATCATGAATTGAATCATGAATCATAAATTATGAATCATGAATTGAATCATGAATCATGAATCATGAATCGAATCATGAATCATGAATTGAATCATGAATCATGAATCATGAATCGAATCATGAATCATGAATTGAATCATGAATCATGAATCATGAATCGAATCATGAATCATGAATTGAATCATGAATCATGAATCATGAATTGAATCATGAATCATGAATCATGAATTGAATCATGAATCATGAATCATGAAATGAAACATGAATCATGAATCATGAATTGAATCATGAATCATGAATTGAATCATGAATCATGAATCATGAATCGAATCATGAATCATGAATTGAATCATGAATTAAATCATGAATAATAAATTGAATCATGAATCATGAATCATGAATTGAATCATGAATTGAATCATGAATCATGAATTGAATCATGAATCATGAATTATGAATTGAATCATGAATCATGAATCATGAAATGAAACATGAATCATGAATCATGAATTGAATCATGAATCATGAATTGAATCATGAATCATGAATCATGAATCATGAATCGAATCATGAATCATGAAACATGAATTGAATCATGAATCATGAATCATGAATTGAGTCATGAATCATGAATTATGAATTATGAATTGAATCATGAATCATGAACCATGAATTGAATCATAAATCATGAATTATGAATCGAATCATGAATCATGAATCATGAATTGAATCATGAATCATGAATCATGAATTGAATCATGAATCATGAATCATGAATCATGAATCGAATCATAAATCATGAATTATGAATTATGAATTGATTCATGAATCATGAATTATGAATCATGAATCATGAATCGAATCATGAATCATGAGTCAAGAATCATGAATCGAATCATGAATCATGAATTATGAATTGAATCATGAATCATGAATCATGAATCATGAATCATGAATTGAATCATGAATGATGAATCATGAATCATGAATTGAATCATGAATCATGAATCATGAATCGAATCATGAATCATAATTCAAGAATCATGAATCGAATCATGAATCATGAATTGAATCATGAATCATGAATCATGAATCATGAATTAAATCATGAATCATAATTCAAGAATCATGAATCGAATCATGAATCATGAATCATGAATCATGAATTATGAATTGAATCATTAATCATGAATTGAATCAGGATTCGAATCATGAATTGAATCATGAATCATGAATTGAATCATGAATCATGAATTATGAATCATGAATTGAATCATGAATCATGAATTGAATCATGAATTATAATTCATGAATCATGAATCATAAATCATGAATTGAATCATGAATCATGAATCGAATCATGAATCATGAATTGAATCATGAATCATGAATTGAATCATGAATCATGAATTGAATCATGAATCATGAATTGAATCATGAATTGAATCATGAATCATGAATTGAATCATGAATTAAATCATGAATCATGAATCATGAATCATAAATTGAATCATGAATTGAATCATGAATCATGAATCATGAATTGAATCATGAATCATGAATCATGAATCATGAATCATGAATTGAATCATGAATCATGAATCATGAATTGAATCATGAATCATGAATTGAATCATGAATCATGAATTGAATCATGAATTGAATCATGAATCATGAATTGAATCATGAATCATGAATCGAATCATGAATCATGAATTGAATCATGAATCATGAATTGAATCATGAATCATGAATCATGAATTGAATCATGAATCATGAATCATGAATTGAATCATGAATCATGAATCATGAATCGAATCATGAATCTTGAATCATGAATTGAATCATGAATCATGAATCATGAATCATGAATTGAATCATGAATCATGAATCATGAATCATGAATCGAATCATGAATCATGAATCAAGAATCATGAATTGAATCATGAATCATGAATTGAATCATGAATCATGAATCTTGAATCATGAATCATGAATTGAATCATGAATAATGAATCGAATCATGAATCTTGAATCATTAATTGAATTATGAATCATGAATTAAATCATGAATCATGAATCATGAATCGAATCATGAATCATGAGTCAAGAATCATGAATCGAATCATGAATCATGAATTGAATCATGAATCATGAATCATGAATTGAATCATGAATCATGAATCATGAATCGAATCATGAATCATAATTCAAGAATCATGAATCAAATCATGAATCATGAATTGAATCATGAATTGAATCATGAATCATGAATCATGAATTGAATCATGAATCATGAATCATGAATCATGAATCATGAATTGAATCATGAATCATGAATCATGAATTGAATCAGGATTCGAATCATGAATTGAATCATGAATCATGAATTGAATCATGAATCATGAATTATGAATCATGAATTGAATCATGAATCATGAATTGAATCATGAATCATGAATCATGAATCATGAATCATAAATCATGAATTGAATCATGAATCATGAATCATGAATCGAATAATGAATCATGAATTGAATCATGAATCATGAATTGAATCATGAATCATGAATTGAATCATGAATCATGAATTGAATCATGAATCATGAATCATGAATTGAATGATGAATTGAATCATGAATCATAAATTGAATCATGAATTGAATCATGAGTCATGAATCATGAATTGAATCATGAATCATGAATCATGAATTGAATCATGAATCATGAATCATGAATTGAATCATGAATCATGAATTGAACCATGAATCGTGAATTGAATCATGAATTGAATCATAAATCATGAATCATGAATCATGAATTGAATTCATCAATCATGAATCATGAATCATGAATCATAAATTGAATCATGATTCATGAGTCATGAATTGAATGATTAATTGAATCATGAATCATGAATCATGAATTGAATCATGAATCATGAATCATGAATTGAATCATGAATCATGAATCGAATCATGAATCATGAATTGAATCATGAATCATTAATTGAATCATGAATCATGAATCATGAATTGAATCATGAATCTTGAATCATGAATTGAATCATGAATCATGAATCATGAATCATGAATCATGAATCATGAATTGAATCATAATTCATGAATCATGAATCGAATCATGAATCATGAATCTAGAATCATGAATTAAATCATGTATCATGAATTGAATCATGAATCATGAATTATGAATTGAATCACGAATCATGAATCATGAATCATGAATCATGAAGTGAATCATGAATCATGAATCATGAATCGAATCATGAATCATGAATCAAAAATCATGAATCGAATCATGAATCATGAATTGAATCATGAATCATGAATCATGAATTGAATCATGAATCATGAATCATGAATCATGAATCATGAATTGAATCATGAATCATGAATCATGAATTGAATCAGGATCATGAATCATGAATTATGAATCATGAATTGAATCATGAATCATGAATTGAATCATGAATTGAATCATGAATCATGAATCATTAATTGAATCATGAATCATGAATCATGAATTGAATCATGAATCATGAATTGAACCATGAATCGTGAATTGAATCATGAATTGAATCATAAATCATGAATCATGAATCATGAATTGAATTCATCAATCATGAATCATGAATCATGAATCATAAATTGAATCATGATTCATGAGTCATGAATTAAATGATTAATTGAATCATGAATCATGAATCATGAATTGAATCATGAATCATGAATCATGAATTGAATCATGAATCATGAATCGAATCATGAATCATGAATTGAATCATGAATCATTAATTGAATCATGAATCATGAATCATGAATTGAATCATGAATCATGAATCGAATCATGAATCTTGAATCATGAATTGAATCATGAATCATGAATCATGAATTGAATCATGAATCATGAATCGAATCATGAATCTTGAATCATGAATTGAATCATGAATCATGAATCATGAATCATGAATCATGAATTGAATCATAATTCATGAATCATGAATCGAATCATGAATCATGAATCTAGAATCATGAATTAAATCATGAATCATGAATTGAATCATGAATCATGAATTATGAATTGAATCACGAATCATGAATCATGAATCATGAATCATGAATTGAATCATGAATCATGAATCATGAATCATGAATCATGAAGTGAATCATGAATCATGAATCATGAATCGAATCATGAATCATGAATCAAAAATCATGAATCGAATCATGAATCATGAATTGAATCATGAATCATGAATCATGAATTGAATCATGAATCATGAATCATGAATCAGAAATCGAATCATGAATCATGAATCATAATTTGAATCATGAATCATGAATCATGAATCATGAATTGAATCATGAATCATGAATCATGAATCATAAATCAAATCATGATTTATAAATTGAATCAGGATTCGAATCGTGAATTGAATCATGAATCATGAATTGAATCATGAATCATGAATCTTGAATCATGAATCATGAATTGAATCATGAATCATAAATTATGAATCATGAATTGAATCATGAATCATGAATCATGAATCGAATCATGAATCATGAATTGAATCATGAATCATGAATCGAATCATGAATCATGAATCATGAATCATGAATTGAATCATGAATCATGAATTGAATCATGAATCATGAATCATGAATTGAATCATGAATCATGAATCGAATCATGAATCATGAATCATGAATCATGAATTGAATCATGAATCATGAATCATGAATTGAATCATGAATCATGAATCATGAATCATGAATCATGAATTGAATCATGAATCATAAATCATGAATTGAATCATGAATTATGAATCATGAATTATGAATTGAATCATGAATCATGAATCATGAATCATGAATTGAATCATGAATCATGAATTATGAATCATGAATCATGAATTGAATAATGAATCATGAATCATGAATCGAATCATGAATCAAGAATCATGAAACGAATCATGAATCATGAATTGAATCATGAATCATGATTCATGATGCATGATTCAATTCATGATTCATGATTCAATTCATGATTCGAATCCTGATTCAATTTATGATTCATGATTTGATTTATGATTCATGATTCATGATTCAATTCATGATTCATGATTCATGATTCAATTCATGATTCGATTCATGATTCATGATTCATTATTCAATTCATGATTTATGATTCGATTCATGATTCGATTCATGATTTTTGATTCATGATTCATGATTCGATTCAAGATTCATGATTCATGATTCACTTCATGATTCACGATTCATGATTCATGTTTCATGATTCAATTCATGATTCATGATTCATGATTCAATTCATAATTCATGATTCATGATTCATGATTCAATTCATGATTCATGATTCAATTCATGATTCTTGATTCATGATTCATGATTTGATTCATGATTCATGATTCATGATTCAATTCATGATTCAAGATTCATGATTCGATTCATGATTTTTGATTCTTGATTCATTAATCTATTCAAGATTCATGATTCACTTCATGATTCATGATTCATGATTCATGTTTCATGATTCAATTCATGATTCATGATTCATGATTCATGATTCATGATTCAATTCATAATTCATGATTCATGATTCATGATTCAATTCATGATTCATGATTCAATTCATGATTCATGATTCATGATTCAATTCATGATTCAAGATTCATGATTCGATTCATGATTCATGATTCGATTCATGATTCATGATTCATGATTCAATTCATGATTCATGATTCATGATTCAATTTATGATTCAATTCATGATTCATGATTTATGATTCAATTTATGATTCATGATTCATGATTCATGATTCAATTCATGATTCATGATTCAATTCATAATTCATGATTGATGAATTCAATTCATGATTCATGGTTCAATTCATGATTCATAATTCATGATTCAATTCATGATTCATGATTCGATTCATGATTTTTGATTTATGATTCATGATTCGATTCAAGATTCATGATTCGATTCAAGATTCATGATTCATGATTCACTTCATGATTCACGATTCATGATTCATGTTTCATGATTCATGATTCATGTTTCATGATTCATGATTAAATTCATGATTCATGATTCATGATTCAATTCATGATTCATGATTCATGATTCAATTCATGATTCAAGATTCATGATTCATGATTCGATTCATGATTCATGATTCATGATTCAATTCATGATTCATGATTCATGATTCAATTCATGATTCAAGATTCATGATTCGATTCATGATTCATGATTCAATTCATGATTCATGATTCGATTCATGATTCTTAATTTATGATTCATGATTCAATTCATGATTCATGATTCAATTCATGATTCGAATCCTGATTCAATTCATGATTCATGATTCATGATTCAATTCATGATTCATGATTCATGATTCAATTCATGATTCATGATTCATGATTCAATTCATGATTCATGATTCATGATTCATGATTCGATTCATGATTCATGATTCATGATTTATGATTCATGATTCAATTCATGATTCATGATTCATGATTTAATTCATGATTTATGATTCATTTCATGATTCTTGATTCATGATTCGATTCATGATTCATGATTCATTATTCAATTCATGATTCATGATTCATAATTCATGATTCATGATTCAATTCATGATTCATGATTCATGATTCATGATTCAATTCATAATTCATGATTCATAATTCATGATTCAATTCATGATTTATGATTCATGATTCAATTCATGATTCATGATTCATGATTCATGATTCAATTCATGATTCATGATTCATGATTCAATTCATGATTCATGATTCAATTCATGATTCATGATTCATGATTCATGATTCGATTCATGATTCATGATTCAATTCATGATTCATGATTCATGATTCAATTCATGATTCATGATTCATGATTCAATTCATGATTCATGATTCATGATTCAATTCATAATTCATGATTCATGATTCAATTCATGATTCATGATTCATGATTCAATTCATGATTCATGATTCATGATTCATGATTCGATTCATGATTCATGATTCAATTCATGATTCATGATTCGATTCATGATTCATGATTCATGATTCAATTCATGATTCATAATTTATGATTCATGATTCAATTCATGATTCATGATTCAAGATTCATGATTCATGATTCAATTCATGATTCATGATTCAATTCACGATTCGAATCCTGGGCAGCACAGTGGCCTAGTGGTTAGCAAGTCTGCCTCACAGCACTGGGGTCATGAGTTCGATTCCCGACCATGGTCTTATCTGTGTGGAGTTTGTATGTTCTCCCTGTGTTTGCGTGGGTTTCCTCCGGGTGCTCCGGTTTCCTCCCACACTCCAAAAACATACTGGTAGGTTAATTGGCTGCAATCAAAAATTGACCCTAGTCTCTGTCTGTCTCCCTCTCTGTCTGTCTTTGTGTGAGTGTGTGTATATATTAGGGAATTTAGACTGTAAGCTCCAATGGGGCAGGGACTGATGTGAATGAGTTCTCTGTACAGCGCTGCGGAATTAGTGGCGCTATATAAATAAATGATGATGATGATGATGAATCCTGATTCAATTTATGATTCATGATTTGATTTATGATTCATGATTCATGATTCATGATTCAATTCATGATTCATGATTCATGATTCATGATTCACTTCATGATTCATGATTCATGATTCATGATTCATGATTCAATTCATGATTCATGATTCGTGATTCAATTCATAATTCATGATTCATGATTCAATTCATGATTCATGATTTAATTCATGATTCTAGATTCATGATTCATGATTCGATTCATGATTCATGAATTATGATTCAATTCATGATTCATGATTCATGATTCATGATTCATGATTCAATTCATGATTCAAGATTCATGATTCGATTCATGATTCATGATTCAATTCATGATTCATGATTCATGATTCAATTAATGATTCATGATTCAATTCATGATTCATGATTCGATTCATGATTCATGATTCAATTCATGATTCATGATTCATGATTCAATTCATGATTCATGATTCATGATTCAATTAATCATTCAATTCATGACTCATGAATCATGATTCAATTTATGATTCATGATTCATGATTCATGATTGATGAATTCAATTCATGATTCATGATTCATGATTTATGATTCAATTCATGATTCAATTCACGATTCATGGTTCAATTCATGATTCATGATTCAATTCATGATTCATGATTCATGATTCAATTGATGATTAATGATTCATGATTCAATTCATGATTCATGATTCATGATTCAATTCATGATTCAATTTATGATTCATGATTCAATTCATGATTCAATTCATGATTCATGATTCAATTCATGATTCATGATTCAATTCATGATTCATGATTCAATTCATGATTCATTATTCGATTCATGATTTATGATTCATGATTCATGATTCATGATTCAATTCATGATTCATGATTCAATTCATGATTCATAATTCATGATTCAATTCATGATTCATGATTCAATTCATGATTCGAATCCTGATTCAATTCATGATTCATGATTCATGATTCAATTCATGATTCATGATTCATGATTCATGATTCATGATTCAATTCATGATTCATGATTCATGATTCAATTCATGATTCAATTCATGATTCATGATTCGATTCATGATTCTTGATTCATGATTCATGATTCGATTCATGATTCATGATTCATGATTCAATTCATGATTCATGATTCATGATTCATGATTCAATTCATGATTCATGATTCATGATTCATGATTCATGATTCAATTCATAATTCATGATTCATGATTCATGATTTGATTCATGATTCTTGACTCATGATTCATGATTCGATTCATGATTCATGATTCATGATTTAATTCATGATTCATAATTCAATTAATGATTCAAGATTCATGATTCGATTCATTATTCATGATTCAATTCATGATTCATGATTCAAGATTCATGATTCATGATTCAATTCATTATTCATGATTCAATTCATGATTCTTGATTCATGATTCATGATTTGATTCATGATTCATGATTCATGATTCAATTCATGATTCAAGATTCATGATTTGATTCATGATTCATGATTCATGATTCAATTCATGATTCATGATTCATGATTCAATTCATGATTCATGATTCAATTCATGATTCATGATTCGATTCATGATTCATGATTCATGATTCATGATTCAATTCATGATTCAATTCATGATTCATGATTCAATTCATGATTCAATTCATGATTCATGATTCATGATTCAATTCATGATTCATGATTCATGATTCATGATTCATGATTCAATTCATGATTTATGATTCATGATTCAATTCATGATTCAATTTATGATTCATGATTCATGATTTATGATTTAATTCATGATTCAATTCATGATTCATGATTCAATTCATGATTCAATTCATGATTCATGATTCAATTCATGATTCATGATTCATGATTCAATTCATGATTCATGATTCGATTCATGATTTTTGATTCATGATTCATGATTCGATTCATGATTCATGATTCATGATTCACTTCATGATTCATGATTCATGATTCATGATTCAATTCATGATTCATGATTCATGATTCATGATTCGTGATTCAATTCATAATTCATGATTCATGATTCAATTTATGATTCAATTCATGATTCATGATTTATGATTCAATTTATGATTCATGATTCATGATTCATGATTCAATTCATGATTCATGATTCAATTCATAATTCATGATTGATGAATTCAATTCATGATTCATGGTTCAATTCATGTTTCATAATTCATGATTCAATTCATGATTCATGATTCGATTCATGATTTTTGATTTATGATTCATGATTCGATTCAAGATTCATGATTCATGATTCACTTCATGATTCACGATTCATGATTCATGTTTCATGATTCATGATTCATGTTTCATGATTCATGATTAAATTCATGATTCATGATTCATGATTCAATTCATGATTCATGATTCAATTCATGATTCTTGATTCATGATTCATGATTCGATTCATGATTCATGATTTGATTCATGATTCATGATTCATGATTCAATTCATGATTCATGATTCATGATTCAATTCATGATTCAAGATTCATGATTCGATTCATGATTCATGATTCAATTCATGATTCATGATTCATGATTCAATTCATGATTCATGATTCATGATTCAATTAATCATTCAATTCATGACTCATGAATCATGATTCAATTTATGATTCATGATTCTCAATTCATGATTGATGAATTCAATTCATGATTCATGATTCATGATTTATGATTCAATTCATGATTCAATTCACGATTCATGGTTCAATTCATGATTCATGATTCAATTCATGATTCATGATTCATGATTCAATTGATGATTAATGATTCATGATTCAATTCATGATTCATGATTCATGATTCAATTCATGATTCAATTTATGATTCATGATTCAATTCATCATTCAATTCATGATTCATGATTCAATTCATGATTCATGATTCAATTCATGATTCATGATTCAATTCATGATTCATTATTCGATTCATGATTCATGATTCATGATTCAATTCATGATTTATGATTCATGATTCATGATTCATGATTCAATTCATGATTCATGATTCAATTCATGATTCATAATTCATGATTCATGATTCAATTCATGATTCATGATTCAATTCATGATTCGAATCCTGATTCAATTCATGATTCATGATTCATGATTCAATTCATGATTCATGATTCATGATTCATGATTCATGATTCAATTCATGATTCATGATTCATGATTCAATTCATGATTCAATTCATGATTCATGATTCGATTCATGATTCTTGATTCATGATTCATGATTCGATTCATGATTCATGATTCATGATTCAATTCATGATTCATGATTCATGATTCATGATTCAATTCATGATTCATGATTCATGATTCATGATTCATGATTCAATTCATAATTCATGATTCATGATTCATGATTCGATTCATGATTCTTGACTCATGATTCATGATTCGATTCATGATTCATGATTCATGATTTAATTCATGATTCATAATTCAATTAATGATTCAAGATTCATGATTCGATTCATTATTCATGATTCAATTCATGATTCATGATTCAAGATTCATGATTCATGATTCAATTCATGATTCATGATTCAATTCATGATTCTTGATTCATGATTCATGATTTGATTCATGATTCATGATTCATGATTCATGATTCAATTCATGATTCAAGATTCATGATTTGATTCATGATTCATGATTCATGATTCAATTCATGATTCATGATTCATGATTCAATTCATGATTCATGATTCAATTCATGATTCATGATTCGATTCATGATTCATGATTCATGATTCATGATTCAATTCATGATTCAATTCATGATTCATGATTCAATTCATGATTCAATTCATGATTCATGATTCATGATTCAATTCATGATTCATGATTCATGATTCATGATTCATGATTCAATTCATGATTCATGATTCATGATTCAATTCATGATTCAATTTATGATTCATGATTCATGATTTATGATTTAATTCATGATTCAATTCATGATTCATGATTCAATTCATGATTCAATTCATGATTCATGATTCAATTCATGATTCATGATTCATGATTCAATTCATGATTCATGATTCGATTCATGATTTTTGATTCATGATTCATGATTCGATTCATGATTCATGATTCATGATTCACTTCATGATTCATGATTCATGATTCATGATTCGTGATTCAATTCATAATTCATGATTCATGATTCAATTTATGATTCAATTCATGATTCATGATTTATGATTCAATTTATGATTCATGATTCATGATTCATGATTCAATTCATGATTCATGATTCAATTCATAATTCATGATTGATGAATTCAATTCATGATTCATGGTTCAATTCATGTTTCATAATTCATGATTCAATTCATGATTCATGATTCGATTCATGATTTTTGATTTATGATTCATGATTCGATTCAAGATTCATGATTCATGATTCACTTCATGATTCACGATTCATGATTCATGTTTCATGATTCATGATTCATGTTTCATGATTCATGATTAAATTCATGATT
Source organism: Mixophyes fleayi (assembly GCF_038048845.1). NCBI lineage: Eukaryota > Metazoa > Chordata > Amphibia > Anura > Limnodynastidae > Mixophyes > Mixophyes fleayi. Next base: position 134,803 of record NW_027445922.1, read on the forward strand.
CATGATTCATGATTCAATTCATGATTCATGATTCAATTCATGATTCTTGATTCATGATTCATGATTCGATTCATGATTCATGATTTGATTCATGATTCATGATTCATGATTCAATTCATGATTCATGATTCATGATTCAATTAATGATTCATGATTCAATTCATGATTCATGATTCGATTCATGATTCATGATTCACTTCATGATTCACGATTCATGATTCATGTTTCATGATTCATGATTCATGTTTCATGATTCATGATTAAATTCATGATTCATGATTCATGATTCAATTCATGATTCATGATTCAATTCATGATTCTTGATTCATGATTCATGATTCGATTCATGATTCATGATTTGATTCATGATTCATGATTCATGATTCAATTCATGATTCATGATTCATGATTCAATTCATGATTCAAGATTCATGATTCGATTCATGATTCATGATTCAATTCATGATTCATGATTCATGATTCAATTCATGATTCATGATTCATGATTCAATTAATCATTCAATTCATGACTCATGAATCATGATTCAATTTATGATTCATGATTCTCAATTCATGATTGATGAATTCAATTCATGATTCATGATTCATGATTTATGATTCAATTCATGATTCAATTCACGATTCATGGTTCAATTCATGATTCATGATTCAATTCATGATTCATGATTCATGATTCAATTGATGATTAATGATTCATGATTCAATTCATGATTCATGATTCATGATTCAATTCATGATTCAATTTATGATTCATGATTCAATTCATCATTCAATTCATGATTCATGATTCAATTCATGATTCATGATTCAATTCATGATTCATGATTCAATTCATGATTCATTATTCGATTCATGATTCATGATTCATGATTCAATTCATGATTTATGATTCATGATTCATGATTCATGATTCATGATTCAATTCATGATTCATGATTCAATTCATGATTCATAATTCATGATTCATGATTCAATTCATGATTCATGATTCAATTCATGATTCGAATCCTGATTCAATTCATGATTCATGATTCATGATTCAATTCATGATTCATGATTCATGATTCATGATTCATGATTCAATTCATGATTCATGATTCATGATTCAATTCATGATTCAATTCATGATTCATGATTCGATTCATGATTCTTGATTCATGATTCATGATTCGATTCATGATTCATGATTCATGATTCAATTCATGATTCATGATTCATGATTCATGATTCAATTCATGATTCATGATTCATGATTCAATTCATGATTCAATTCATGATTCATGATTCGATTCATGATTCTTGATTCATGATTCATGATTCGATTCATGATTCATGATTCATGATTCAATTCATGATTCATGATTCATGATTCATGATTCAATTCATGATTCATGATTCATGATTCATGATTCAATTCATAATTCATGATTCATGATTCATGATTCGATTCATGATTCTTGACTCATGATTCATGATTCGATTCATGATTCATGATTCATGATTTAATTCATGATTCATAATTCAATTAATGATTCAAGATTCATGATTCGATTCATTATTCATGATTCAATTCATGATTCATGATTCAAGATTCATGATTCATGATTCAATTCATGATTCATGATTCAATTCATGATTCATGATTCAAGATTCATGATTCATGATTCAATTCATGATTCATGATTCAATTCATGATTCTTGATTCATGATTCATGATTTGATTCATGATTCATGATTCATGATTCATGATTCAATTCATGATTCAAGATTCATGATTTGATTCATGATTCATGATTCATGATTCAATTCATGATTCATGATTCATGATTCAATTCATGATTCATGATTCAATTCATGATTCATGATTCGATTCATGATTCATGATTCATGATTCATGATTCAATTCATGATTCAATTCATGATTCATGATTCAATTCATGATTCAATTCATGATTCATGATTCATGATTCAATTCATGATTCATGATTCATGATTCATGATTCATGATTCAATTCATGATTCATGATTCATGATTCAATTCATGATTCAATTTATGATTCATGATTCATGATTTATGATTTAATTCATGATTCAATTCATGATTCATGATTCAATTCATGATTCAATTCATGATTCATGATTCAATTCATGATTCATGATTCATGATTCAATTCATGATTCATGATTCGATTCATGATTTTTGATTCATGATTCATGATTCGATTCATGATTCATGATTCATGATTCACTTCATGATTCATGATTCATGATTCATGATTCAATTCATGATTCATGATTCATGATTCATGATTCGTGATTCAATTCATAATTCATGATTCATGATTCAATTTATGATTCAATTCATGATTCATGATTTATGATTCAATTTATGATTCATGATTCATGATTCATGATTCAATTCATGATTCATGATTCAATTCATAATTCATGATTGATGAATTCAATTCATGATTCATGGTTCAATTCATGTTTCATAATTCATGATTCAATTCATGATTCATGATTCGATTCATGATTTTTGATTTATGATTCATGATTCGATTCAAGATTCATGATTCATGATTCACTTCATGATTCACGATTCATGATTCATGTTTCATGATTCATGATTCATGTTTCATGATTCATGATTAAATTCATGATTCATGATTCATGATTCAATTCATGATTCATGATTCAATTCATGATTCTTGATTCATGATTCATGATTCGATTCATGATTCATGATTTGATTCATGATTCATGATTCATGATTCAATTCATGATTCATGATTCATGATTCAATTAATGATTCATGATTCAATTCATGATTCATGATTCGATTCATGATTCATGATTCACTTCATGATTCACGATTCATGATTCATGTTTCATGATTCATGATTCATGTTTCATGATTCATGATTAAATTCATGATTCATGATTCATGATTCAATTCATGATTCATGATTCAATTCATGATTCTTGATTCATGATTCATGATTCGATTCATGATTCATGATTTGATTCATGATTCATGATTCATGATTCAATTCATGATTCATGATTCATGATTCAATTCATGATTCAAGATTCATGATTCGATTCATGATTCATGATTCAATTCATGATTCATGATTCATGATTCAATTCATGATTCATGATTCATGATTCAATTAATCATTCAATTCATGACTCATGAATCATGATTCAATTTATGATTCATGATTCTCAATTCATGATTGATGAATTCAATTCATGATTCATGATTCATGATTTATGATTCAATTCATGATTCAATTCACGATTCATGGTTCAATTCATGATTCATGATTCAATTCATGATTCATGATTCATGATTCAATTGATGATTAATGATTCATGATTCAATTCATGATTCATGATTCATGATTCAATTCATGATTCAATTTATGATTCATGATTCAATTCATCATTCAATTCATGATTCATGATTCAATTCATGATTCATGATTCAATTCATGATTCATGATTCAATTCATGATTCATTATTCGATTCATGATTCATGATTCATGATTCAATTCATGATTTATGATTCATGATTCATGATTCATTATTCATGATTCAATTCATGATTCATGATTCAATTCATGATTCATAATTCATGATTCATGATTCAATTCATGATTCATGATTCAATTCATGATTCGAATCCTGATTCAATTCATGATTCATGATTCATGATTCAATTCATGATTCATGATTCATGATTCATGATTCATGATTCAATTCATGATTCATGATTCATGATTCAATTCATGATTCAATTCATGATTCATGATTCGATTCATGATTCTTGATTCATGATTCATGATTCGATTCATGATTCATGATTCATGATTCAATTCATGATTCATGATTCATGATTCATGATTCAATTCATGATTCATGATTCATGATTCATGATTCATGATTCAATTCATAATTCATGATTCATGATTCATGATTCGATTCATGATTCTTGACTCATGATTCATGATTCGATTCATGATTCATGATTCATGATTTAATTCATGATTCATAATTCAATTAATGATTCAAGATTCATGATTCGATTCATTATTCATGATTCAATTCATGATTCATGATTCAAGATTCATGATTCATGATTCAATTCATGATTCATGATTCAATTCATGATTCTTGATTCATGATTCATGATTTGATTCATGATTCATGATTCATGATTCATGATTCAATTCATGATTCAAGATTCATGATTTGATTCATGATTCATGATTCATGATTCAATTCATGATTCATGATTCATGATTCAATTCATGATTCATGATTCAATTCATGATTCATGATTCGATTCATGATTCATGATTCATGATTCAATTCATGATTCAATTCATGATTCATGATTCAATTCATGATTCAATTCATGATTCATGATTCATGATTCAATTTGTGATTCATGATTCATGATTCATGATTCATGATTCAATTCATGATTCATGATTCATGATTCAATTCATGATTCAATTTATGATTCATGATTCATGATTTATGATTTAATTCATGATTCAATTCATGATTCATGATTCAATTCATGATTCAATTCATGATTCATGATTCAATTCATGATTCATGATTCATGATTCAATTCATGATTCATGATTCGATTCATGATTTTTGATTCATGATTCATGATTCGATTCATGATTCATGATTCATGATTCACTTCATGATTCATGATTCATGATTCATGATTCAATTCATGATTCATGATTCATGATTCATGATTCGTGATTCAATTCATAATTCATGATTCATGATTCAATTTATGATTCAATTCATGATTCATGATTTATGATTCAATTTATGATTCATGATTCATGATTCATGATTCAATTCATGATTCATGATTCAATTCATAATTCATGATTGATGAATTCAATTCATGATTCATGGTTCAATTCATGTTTCATAATTCATGATTCAATTCATGATTCATGATTCGATTCATGATTTTTGATTTATGATTCATGATTCGATTCAAGATTCATGATTCATGATTCACTTCATGATTCACGATTCATGATTCATGTTTCATGATTCATGATTCATGTTTCATGATTCATGATTAAATTCATGATTCATGATTCATGATTCAATTCATGATTCATGATTCAATTCATGATTCTTGATTCATGATTCATGATTCGATTCATGATTCATGATTTGATTCATGATTCATGATTCATGATTCAATTCATGATTCATGATTCATGATTCAATTCATGATTCAAGATTCATGATTCGATTCATGATTCATGATTCAATTCATGATTCATGATTCATGATTCAATTCATGATTCATGATTCATGATTCAATTAATCATTCAATTCATGACTCATGAATCATGATTCAATTTATGATTCATGATTCTCAATTCATGATTGATGAATTCAATTCATGATTCATGATTCATGATTTATGATTCAATTCATGATTCAATTCACGATTCATGGTTCAATTCATGATTCATGATTCAATTCATGATTCATGATTCATGATTCAATTGATGATTAATGATTCATGATTCAATTCATGATTCATGATTCATGATTCAATTCATGATTCAATTTATGATTCATGATTCAATTCATCATTCAATTCATGATTCATGATTCAATTCATGATTCATGATTCAATTCATGATTCATGATTCAATTCATGATTCATTATTCGATTCATGATTCATGATTCATGATTCAATTCATGATTTATGATTCATGATTCATGATTCATGATTCATGATTCAATTCATGATTCATGATTCAATTCATGATTCATAATTCATGATTCATGATTCAATTCATGATTCATGATTCAATTCATGATTCGAATCCTGATTCAATTCATGATTCATGATTCATGATTCAATTCATGATTCATGATTCATGATTCATGATTCATGATTCAATTCATGATTCATGATTCATGATTCAATTCATGATTCAATTCATGATTCATGATTCGATTCATGATTCTTGATTCATGATTCATGATTCGATTCATGATTCATGATTCAATTCATGATTCATGATTCATGATTCATGATTCAATTCATGATTCATGATTCATGATTCATGATTCATGATTCAATTCATAATTCATGATTCATGATTCATGATTCGATTCATGATTCTTGACTCATGATTCATGATTCGATTCATGATTCATGATTCATGATTTAATTCATGATTCATAATTCAATTAATGATTCAAGATTCATGATTCGATTCATTATTCATGATTCAATTCATGATTCATGATTCAAGATTCATGATTCATGATTCAATTCATGATTCATGATTCAATTCATGATTCTTGATTCATGATTCATGATTTGATTCATGATTCATGATTCATGATTCATGATTCAATTCATGATTCAAGATTCATGATTTGATTCATGATTCATGATTCAATTCATGATTCATGATTCATGATTCAATTCATGATTCATGATTCAATTCATGATTCATGATTCGATTCATGATTCATGATTCATGATTCATGATTCAATTCATGATTCAATTCATGATTCATGATTCAATTCATGATTCAATTCATGATTCATGATTCATGATTCAATTCATGATTCATGATTCATGATTCATGATTCATGATTCAATTCATGATTCATGATTCATGATTCAATTCATGATTCAATTTATGATTCATGATTCATGATTCATGATTCAATTCATGATTCAATTCATGATTCATGATTCAATTCATGATTCAATTCATGATTCATGATTCAATTCATGATTCATGATTCATGATTCAATTCATGATTCATGATTCGATTCATGATTTTTGATTCATGATTCATGATTCGATTTATGATTCATGATTCATGATTCACTTCATGATTCATGATTCATGATTCATGATTCATGATTCAATTCATGATTCATGATTCATGATTCATGATTCGTGATTCAATTCATAATTCATGATTCATGATTCAATTTATGATTCAATTCATGATTCATGATTTATGATTCAATTTATGATTCATGATTCATGATTCATGATTCAATTCATGATTCATGATTCAATTCATAATTCATGATTGATGAATTCAATTCATGATTCATGGTTCAATTCATGATTCATAATTCATGATTCAATTCATGATTCATGATTCGATTCATGATTTTTGATTTATGATTCATGATTCGATTCAAGATTCATGATTCATGATTCACTTCATGATTCACGATTCATGATTCATGTTTCATGATTCATGATTCATGTTTCATGATTCATGATTAAATTCATGATTCATGATTCATGATTCAATTCATGATTCATGATTCAATTCATGATTCTTGATTCATGATTCATGATTCGATTCATGATTCATGATTTGATTCATGATTCATGATTCATGATTCAATTCATGATTCATGATTCATGATTCAATTCATGATTCAAGATTCATGATTCGATTCATGATTCATGATTCAATTCATGATTCATGATTCATGATTTAATTCATGATTCGATTCATGATTCTTAATTCATGATTCATGATTCAATTCATGATTCATGATTCAATTCATGATTCGAATCCTGATTCAATTCATGATTCATGATTCATGATTCAATTCATGATTCATGATTCATGATTCAATTCATGATTCATGATTCATGATTCAATTCATGATTCATGATTCATGATTCGATTCATGATTCATGATTCATGCTTTATGATTCATGATTCAATTCATGATTCATGAATCATGAATTATGAATTGAATCATGAATCATGAATCATGAATTGAATCATGAATAATGAATTGAATCATGAACCATGAATCATGAATTGAATCATGAACCATGAATCATGAATTGAATCATGAACCATGAATCATGAATTGAATCATGAACCATGAATCATGAATTGAATCATGAATCATGAATTGAATTCTGAATTGAATCATGAATCATGAATTGAATCATGAACCATGAATCATGAATTGAATCATGAATCATGAATTGAATTCTGAATTGAATCATGAATCATGAATTGAATCATGAATTAAATCATGAATCATGAATAATAAATTGAATCATGAATCATGAATCATGAATTGAATCATGAATTGAATCATGAATCATGAATCATGAATTGAATCATGAATCATGAATCATGAATTGAATCATGAATTGAATCATGAATCATGAATCATGAATTGAATCATGAATTGAATCATGAATCATGAATTATGAATCATGAATCGAATCATGAATCATGAATAATGAATTGAATCATGAATCATGAATCATGAAATGAATCATGAATCATGAATCATAAATTGAATCATGAATCATGAATCTTGAATCATTAATCATGAATTGAATCATGAATTATGAATCATGAATTGAATCATGAATCATGAATCGAATCATGAATTATGAATCATGAATTGAATCATGAATCATGAATTATGAATCATGAATTGAATCATTAATCATGAATTTTGAATCATGAATTGAATCATGAATCATGAAATATGAATCATGAATTGAATCATGAATCATGAATCGAATCATGAATTATGAATCATGAATTGAATCATGAATCATGAATTATGAATCATGAATTGAATCATGAATCATGAATTTTGAATCATGAATTGAATCATGAATCATGAAATATGAATCATGAATTGAATCATGAATTGAATCATGAATCATTAATCATGAATCATGAATTGAATCATGAATTGAATCATGAATCATGAATCATGAATTTAATCATGAATTGAATCATGAATAATGAATCATGAATCATGAATTGAATCATGAATCATGAATTTTGAATCATGAATTGAATCATGAATCATGAAATATGAATCATGAATTGAATCATGAATTGAATCATGAATCATTAATCATGAATCATGAATTGAATCATGAATTGAATCATGAATCATGAATCATGAATTTAATCATGAATTGAATCATGAATAATGAATCATGAATCATGAATTGAATCATGAATCATGAATCATGAATTGAATCATGAATCATGAATCATGAATCATGAATTGAATCATGAATCGAATCATGAATCATGAATCATGAATTGAATCATGAATCAAGAATCATGAATTGAATCATGAATTATGATTCATGAATGGAATCATGAATCATGAATCATGAATCGAATCATAAATCATAAATTATGAATCATGAATTGATTCATGAATCATGAATTATGAATCATGAATTCAATCATGAATCATGAATCATGAATTATGAATTTAATCAAGAATTGAAGCATGAATCATGAATTATGAATCATGAATTGAATCATGAATCATGAATTATGAATCATGAATTGAATCATGAATCATGAATCATAAATCATGAATTGAATCATGAATTGAATCATGAATCATGAATTTAATCATGAATTGAATCATGAATATCTAATTATGAATCATGAATTGAATCATGAATCATGAATCATGAATTGAATCATGAATTGAATCATGGATCATGAATCATGAATCGAATCATGAATCATGAATTAAATCATAAATTATGAATCATGAATCGAATCATGAATCATGAATCATGAATTGAATCATGAATCATGAATCATGAATCGAATCATAAATCATGATTTAAATCATAAATTATAAATCATGAATTGAATCATGAATTGAATCATGAATCATGAATCATGAATTGAATCATGAATCATGAATCATGAATTGAATCATGAATCATGAATCATGAATTGAATCAGGATTCGAATCATGAATTGAACCATGAATCATGAATTGAATCATGAATCATGAATTATGAATCATGAATCGAATCATGAATCATGAATTGAATCATGAATCATGAATCATGATTTGAATCATGAATCATGAATTGAATCATGAATTGAATCATAAATCATGAATCATGAATCATGAATTCAATTCATCAATCATGAATCATGAATTGAATCATGAATCATGAATCATGAATCATAAATTGAATCATAAATCATGAATCATAAATTGAATCATAAATTGAATCATGAATTATGAATCATGAATTGAATCATGAATCATGAATCATGAATTGAATCATGAATCATGAATCGAATCATGAATCTTGAATCATGAATTGAATCATGAATCATGAATCATGAATCATGAATTGAATCATGAATCATGAATCGAATCATGAATCATGAATCAAGAATCATGAATTGAATCATGAATCATGAATTGAATCATGAATCATGAATCATGAATTATGAATTGAATCATGAATCTTGAATCATGAATCATGAATCATGAATTGAATCATGAATCATGAAACATGAATCATGAATCGTGAAATATAAAGTGAATCATGAATCATGAATCTTGAATCAAATCATGAATCATGAATCAAAAATCATGAATCGAATCATGAATCATGAATTGAATCATGAATCATGAATCATGAATTGAATCATGAATTGAATCATGAATCATGAATCATGAATTGAATCATGAATCATGAATCATAAATCAAATCATGAATCATAAATTGAATCAGGATTCGAATCATGAATTGAGTCATGAATCATGAATTGAATCATGAATCATGAATCATGAATCATGAATCATAAATCAAATCATGAATCATGAATTGAATCATGAACCATGAATCATGAATTGAATCATGAATCATGAATCATGAAATGAATCATGAATTGAATCATGAATCATGAATTATGAATCATGAATCGAATCATGAATCATGAATAATGAATTGAATCACGAATCATGAATCATGAATTGAATCATGAATCATGAATCAAGAGTCATGAATCGAATCATGAATCATGAATTGAATCATGAATCATGAATCATGAATTGAATCATAAATCATGAATCATGAATTGAATCATGAATCAGGAAACATGAATCGAATCATGAATCATGAATCATGAATTGAATCATGAATCATGAATCATGAATTGAATCCTGAATTGAATCATGAATCATGAATTGAATCATGAATTAAATCATGAATCATGAATAATAAATTGAATCATGAATCATGAATCATAAATTGAATCATGAATTGAATCATGAATCATGAATCATGAATTGAATCATGAATCATGAATCATGAATTGAATCATGAATCATGAATCATGAATTGAATCAGGATTCGAATCATGAATTGAACCATGAATCATGAATTGAATCATGAATCATGAATTATGAATCATGAATCGAATCATGAATCATGAATTGAATCATGAATCATGAATCATGAATTGAATCATGAATCATGAATTGAATCATGAATTGAATCATAAATCATGAATCATGAATCATGAATTGAATTCATCAATCATGAATCATGAATTGAATCATGATTTGAATCATGAATCATGAATTGAATCATGAATCATGAATCATGAATCATGAATCATAAATTGAATCATAAATCATGAATCATAAATTGAATCATATATTGAATCATGAATTATGAATCATGAATTGAATCATGAATCATGAATCATGAATTGAATCATGAATCATGAATCGAATAATGAATCTTGAATCATGAATTGAATCATGAATCATGAATCATGAATTGAATCATGAATCATGAATCATGAATCGAATCATGAATCATGAATCAAGAATCATGAATTGAATCATGAATCATGAATTGAATCATGAATCATGAATCATGAATTATGAATTGAATCATGAATCTTGAATCATGAATCATGAATCATGAATTGAATCATGAATCATGAAACATGAATCATGAATCGTGAAATATGAAGTGAATCATGAATCATGAATCTTGAATCAAATCATGAATCATGAATCAAAAATCATGAATCGAATCATGAATCATGAATCATGAATTGAATCATGAATTGAATCATGAATCATGAATCATGAATTGAATCATGAATCATAAATTAAATCATGAATCATAAATTGAATCAGGATTCGAATCATGAATTGAATCATGAATCATGAATTGAATCATGAATCATGAATTGAATCATGAATCATGAATCATGAATCATGAATTTAATCAGGATTCGAATCATGAATTGAACCATGAATCATGAATTGAATCATGAATCATGAATTATGAATCATGAATCGAATCATGAATCATGAATTGAATCATGAATCATGAATCATTATTTGAATCATGAATCATGAATTGAATCATGAATTGAATCATAAATCATGAATCATGAATCATGAATTGAATTCATCAATCATGAATCATGAATTGAATCATGATTTGATTCATGATTTATGAATTGAATCATGAATCATGAATCATGAATCATAAATTGAATCATAAATCATGAATCATAAATTGAATCATAAATTGAATCATGAATTATGAATCATGAATTGAATCATGAATCATGAATCATGAATTGAATCATGAATCGAATCATGAATCTTGAATCATGAATTGAATCATGAATCATGAATCAAGAATCATGAATTGAATCATGAATCATGAATTGAATCATGAATCATGAATCATGAATTATGAATTGAATCATGAATCTTGAATCATGAATCATGAATCATGAATTGAATCATGAATCATGAAACATGAATCATGAATCGTGAAATATAAAGTGAATCATGAATCATGAATCTTGAATCAAATCATGAATCATGAATCAAAAATCATGAATCGAATCATGAATCATGAATTGAATCATGAATCATGAATCATGAATTGAATCATGAATTGAATCATGAATCATGAATCATGAATTGAATCATGAATCATAAATCAAATCATGAATCATAAATTGAATCAGGATTCGAATCATGAATTGAGTCATGAATCATGAATTGAATCATGAATCATGAATCATGAATCATGAATCATAAATCAAATCATGAATCATGAATTGAATCATGAACCATGAATCATGAATTGAATCATGAATCATGAATCATGAAATGAATCATGAATTGAATCATGAATCATGAATTAGGAATCATGAATCGAATCATGAATAATGAATTGAATCACGAATCATGAATCATGAATTGAATCATGAATCATGAATCAAGAGTCATGAATCGAATCATGAATCATGAATTGAATCATGAATCATGAATCATGAATTGAATCATGAATCATGAATTGAATCATGAATCAGGAAATATGAATCGAATCATGAATCATGAATTGAATCATGAATCATGAATCATGAATTGAATCCTGAATTGAATCATGAATCATGAATTGAATCATGAATTAAATCATGAATCATGAATAAGAAATTGAATCATGAATCATGAATCATGAATTGAATCATGAATTGAATCATGAATCATGAATCATGAATTGAATCATGAATCATGAATCATGAATTGAATCATGAATCATGAATCATGAATTGAATCAGGATTCGAATCATGAATTGAACCATGAATCATGAATTGAATCATGAATCATGAATTATGAATCATGAATCGAATCATGAATCATGAATTGAATCATGAATCATGAATTGAATCATAAATCATGAATTGAATCATGAATTGAATCATGAATTGAATCATAAATCATGAATCATGAATCATGAATTGAATTAATCAATCATGAATCATGAATTGAATCATGAATCGAATCATGAATCATGAATTGAATCATGAATCATGAATCATGAATCATAAATTGAATCATAAATCATGAATCATGAATTGAATCATAAATTGAATCATGAATTATGAATCATGAATTGAATCATGAATCATGAATCATGAATTGAATCATGAATCATGAATCGAATCATGAATCTTGAATCATGAATCATGAATTGAATCATGAATCATGAATCATGAATCGAATCATGAATCATGAATCGAATCATGAATCATGAATCAAGAATCATGAATTGAATCATGAATCATGAATTGAATCATGAATCATGAATCATGAATTATGAATTGAATCATGAATCTTGAATCATGAATCATGAATCATGAATTGAATCATGAATCATGAAACATGAATCATGAATCGTGAAATATGAAGTGAATCATGAATCATGAATCTTGAATCAAATCATGAATCATGAATCAAAAATCATGAATCGAATCATGAATCATGAATTGAATCATGAATCATGAATCATGAATTGAATCATGAATTGAATCATGAATCATGAATTGAATCATGAATCATGAATCATAAATCAAATCATGAATCATAAATTGAATCAGGATTCGAATCATGAATTGAATCATGAATCATGAATTGAATCATGAATCATGAATCATGAATCATGAATCATGAATTGAATCATGAATCATGAATTGAATCATGAACCATGAATCATAAATTGAATCATGAATCATGAAATGAATCATGAATTGAATCATGAATCATGAATTATGAATCATGAATCGAATCATGAATCATGAATAATGAATTGAATCACGAATCATGAATCATGAATTGAATCATGAATCATGAATTTAATCATGAATCATGAATCATGAATTGAATCATGAATCATGAATCATAAATCGAATCATAAATCATGAATTATGAATCATGAATTGAATCATGAATCATGAATCATGTATTGAATCATGATTTGAATCATGAATCATGAATCATGAATCATGAATTGAATCATGAATTGAATCATGAATAATGAATTATGAATCATGAATTGAATCATGAATCATGAATCATGAATTGAATCATGAATTGAATCATGGATCATGAATTAAATCATAAATTATGAATCATGAATTGAATCATTAATCGAATCATGAATCATGAATCATGAATTGTATCATGAATCATGAATCATGAAACATGAATTGAATCATGAATCATGAATCAAGAGTCATGAATCGAATCATGAATCATGAATCGAATCATGAATCATGAATTGAATCATGAATCAGGAAACATTAATTGAATCATGAATCATGAATCAGTAATCATGAATTGAATCATGAATCATGAATTATGAATTATGAATTGAATCATGAATCTTAAATCGAATCATGAATCATGAATTGAATCAGGATTCGAATCATGAATTGAATCATGAATCATGAATCAAGAGTCATGAATCGAATCATGAATCATGAATTGAATCATGAATTAATGAATTGAATCATGAATCAGGAAACATGAATCGAATCATGAATCATGAATCATGAATCATGAATTGAATCATGAATCATGAATCATGAATTGAATCCTGAATTGAATCATGAATCATGAATTGAATCATGAATTAAATTGTGAATCATGAATAATAAATTGAATCATGAATCATGAATCATGAATTGAATCATGAATTGAATCATGAATCATGAATCATGAATTGAATCATGAATAATGAATCATGAAATGAAACATATATCAAGAATCATAAATTGAATCATGAATCATGAATCGAATCATGAATCATGATTTATGAATTATGAATTGAATCATGAATCATGAATTGAATCATGAATCAGGAATTGAATCATGAATCATGATTTATGAATTATGAATTGAATCATGAATCATGAATTGAATCATAAATCATGAATCATGGATCATGAATCATGAATCGAATCATGAATCATGAATCATGAATTGAATCATGAATCAGGAATTGAATCATGAATCATGATTTATGAATTATGAATTGAATCATGAATCATAAATCATGAATTGAATCATGAATCAGGAATTGAATCATGAATCATGATTTATGAATTATGAATTGAATCATGAATCATGAATCATGAATTGAATCATAAATCATGAATCATGAATTGAATCATGAATTTAATCATGAATCATGAATCATGAATCGAATCATGAATCATGAATCATGAATCATGAATTGAATCATGAATCATGAATCATGAATTGAATCATGAATCATGAATCATGAATTGAATCATGAATCATGAATTGAATCATGAATCATGAATCATGAATCATGAATCATGAATCATGAATCATGAATTGAATCATGAATCATGAATCATGAATTGAATCATGAATCATGAATCATGAATCATGAATCATGAATTGAATCATGAATTCAATCATGAATCATGAATCGAATCATGAATCATGAATCATGAATCATGAATTGAATCATGAATCATGAATCATGAATCATGAATCATGAATCATGAATCATGAATTGAATCATGAATCATGAATCATGAATTGAATCATGAATCATGAATCATGAATCATGAATCATGAATTGAATCATGAATTGAATCATGAATCATGAATCGAATCATGAATCATGAATTGAATCATGAATCATGAATCATGAATTGAATCATGAATCATGAATCATGAATCATGAATTGAATCATGAATCATAAATCATGAATTGAATCATGAATCATGAATCATGAATTATGAATTGAATCATGAATCATGAATCATGAATCATGAATTGAATCATGAATCATGAATCATGAATCATGAATCATGAATCATGAATTGAATCATGAATCATAAATCATGAATCGAATCATGAATCATGAAACATGAATTGAATCATGAATCATGAATTGAATCATGAATCATGATTTATGAATTATGAATTGAATCATGAATCATGAATCATGAATTGAATCATGAATCATGAATTGAATCATGAATCATGATTTATGAATTATGAATTGAATCATGAATCATGAATCATGAATTGAATCATAAATCATGAATTATGAATCATGAATTGAATCATGAATTGAATCATGAATTGAATCATGAATCATGAATTGAATCATGAATCATGAATCATAAATCAAATCATGAATCATAAATTGAATCAGGATTCGAATCATGAATTGAGTCATGAATCATGAATTGAATCATGAATCATGAATCATGAATCATGAATCATAAATCAAATCATGAATCATGAATTGAATCAAGAACCATGAATCATGAATTGAATCATTAATCATGAATCATGAAATGAATCATGAATTGAATCATGAATCATGAATTATGAATCATGAATCGAATCATGAATCATGAATAATGAATTGAATCACGAATCATGAATCATGAATTGAATCATGAATCATGAATCAAGAGTCATGAATCGAATCATGAATCATGAATTGAATCATGAATCATGAATCATGAATTGAATCATGAATCATGAATCATGAATTGAATCATGAATCAGGAAACATGAATCGAATCATGAATCAAGAATCATGAATTGAATCATGAATCATGAATCATGAATTGAATCCTGAATTGAATCATGAATCATGAATTGAATCATGAATTGAATCATGAATCAGGAAACATGAATCGAATCATGAATCATGAATAATAAATTGAATCATGAATCATGAATTGAATCATGAATTGAATCATGAATCATGAATTGAATCATGAATCATGAATCATGAATTGAATCATGAATCATGAATCATGAATTGAATCAGGATTCGAATCATGAATTGAACCATGAATCATGAATTGAATCATGAATCATGAATTATGAATCATGAATCGAATCATGAATCATGAATTGAATCATGAATCATGAATTGAATCATGAATCATGAATTGAATCATGAATTGAATCATAAATCATGAATCATAAATCATGAATTGAATTAATCAATCATGAATCATGAATTGAATCATGATTTGAATCATGAATCATGAATTGAATCATGAATCATGAATCATGAATCATGAATCATAAATTGAATCATAAATCATGAATTATGAATTGAATCATAAATTGAATCATGAATTATGAATCATGAATTGAATCATGAATCATGAATCATGAATTGAATCATGAATCATGAATCGAATCATGAATCTTGATTAATGAATTGAATCATGAATCATGAATCATGAATCATGAATTGAATCATGAATCTTGAATCATGAATCGAATCATGAATCATGAATCAAGAATCATGAATTGAATCATGAATTGAATCATGAATCATGAATTATGAATTGAATCATGAATCTTGAATCATGAATCATGAATCGTGAAATATGAAGTGAATCATGAATCATGAATCTTGAATCAAATCATGAATCATGAATCAAAAATCATGAATCGAATCATGAATCATGAATTGAATCATGAATCATGAATCATGAATTGAATCATGAATTGAATCATGAATCATGAATCATGAATTGAATCATGAATCATGAATCATAAATCAAATCATGAATCATAAATTGAATCAGGATTCGAATCATGAATTGAATCATGAATCATGAATTAAATCATGAATCATGAATCATGAATCATGAATTGAATCATGAATCATGAATTGAATCATGAACCATGAATCATGAATTGAATCATGAATCATGAATTTAATCATGAATCATGAATCATGAATTGAATCATGAATCATGAATTATGAATCATGAATCGAATCATAAATCATGAATAATGAATTGAATCACGAATCATGAATCATGAATTGAATCATGAATCATGAATTTAATCATGAATCATGAATCATGAATTGAATCATGAATCATGAATCATAAATCGAATCATAAATCATGAATTATGAATCATGAATTGATTCATTAAACATGAATATGAATCATGAATTGAATCATGAATCATGAATCATGAATCATGAATCATGAATCATGTATTGAATCATGAATTGAATCATGAATCATGAATCATGAATCATGAATTGAATCATGAATTGAATCATGAATAATGAATTATGAATCATGAATTGAATCATGAATCATGAATCATGAATTGAATCATGAATTGAATCATGGATCATGAATCATGAATCGAATCATGAATCATGAATTAAATCATAAATTATGAATCATGAATTGAATCATGAATCATGAATTATGAATCATGAATCGAATCATGAATCATGAATTGAATCATGAATCATGAATCATGAATTGAATCATGAATCATGAATTGAATCATGAATTGAATCATAAATCATGAATCATAAATCATGAATTGAATTAATCAATCATGAATCATGAATTGAATCATGATTTGAATCATGAATCATGAATTGAATCATGAATCATGAATCATGAATCATGAATCATAAATTGAATCATAAATCATGAATCATGAATTGAATCATAAATTGAATCATGAATTATGAATCATGAATTGAATCATGAATCATGAATTGAATCATGAATCATGAATCGAATCATGAATCTTGATTAATGAATTGAATCATGAATCATGAATCATGAATCATGAATTGAATCATGAATCATGAATTATGAATCATGAATCGAATCATGAATCATGAATAATGAATTGAATCACGAATTATGAATCATGAATTGAATCATGAATCATGAATCAAGAGTCATGAATCGAATCATGAATCATGAATTGAATCATGAATCATGAATCATGAATTGAATCATGAATCATGAATCATGAATTGAATCATGAATCAGGAAACATGAATCGAATCATGAATCATGAATCATGAATTGAATCATGAATCATGAATCATGAATTGAATCCTGAATTGAATCATGAATCATGAATTGAATCATGAATTAAATCATGAATCATGAATAATAAATTGAATCATGAATCATGAATCATGAATTGAATCATGAATTGAATCATGAATCATGAATCCTGAATTGAATCATGAATCATGAATCATGAATTGAATCATGAATCATGAATCATGAATTGAATCAGGATTCGAATCATGAATTGAACCATGAATCATGAATTGAATCATGAATCATGAATTATGAATCATGAATCGAATCATGAATCATGAATTGAATCATGAATCATGAATCATGAATTGAATCATGAATTGAATCATAAATCATGAATCATGAATCATGAATTGAATTAATCAATCATAAATCATGAATTGAATCATGATTTGAATCATGAATCATGAATTGAATCATGAATCATGAATCATGAATCATAAATTGAATCATAAATCATGAATCATGAATTGAATCATAAATTGAATCATGAATTATGAATCATGAATTGAATCATGAATCATGAATCATGAATTGAATCATGAATCATGAATCGAATCATGAATCTTGAATCATGAATTGAATCATGAATCATGAATTGAATCATGAATCATGAATCATGAATCGAATCATGAATCATGAATCAAGAATCATGAATTGAATCATGAATCATGAATTGAATCATGAATCATGAATCATGAATTATGAATTGAATCATGAATCTTGAATCATGAATCATGAATCATGAATTGAATCATGAATCATGAAACATGAATCATGAATCGTGAAATATGAAGTGAATCATGAATCATGAATCTTGAATCAAATCATGAATCATGAATCAAAAATCATGAATCGAATCATGAATCATGAATTGAATCATGAATCATGAATTGAATCATGAATTGAATCATGAATCATGAATCATGAATTGAATCATGAATCATAAATTAAATCATGAATCATAAATTGAATCAGGATTCGAATCATGAATTGAATCATGAATCATGAATTGAATCATGAATCATGAATTGAATCATGAATCATGAATCATGAATTATGAATTGAATCAGGATTCGAATCATGAATTGAACCATGAATCATGAATTGAATCATGAATCATGAATTATGAATCATGAATCGAATCATGAATCATGAATTGAATCATGAATCATGAATCATGATTTGAATCATGAATCATGAATTGAATCATGAATTGAATCATAAATCATGAATCATGAATCATGAATTGAATTCATCAATCATGAATCATGAATTGAATCATGATTTGATTCATGAATCATGAATTGAATCATGAATCATGAATCATGAATCATAAATTGAATCATAAATCATGAATCATAAATTGAATCATAAATTGAATCATGAATTATGAATCATGAATTGAATCATGAATCATGAATCATGAATTGAATCATGAATCATGAATCGAATCATGAATCTTGAATCATGAATTGAATCATGAATCATGAATCATGAATCATGAATTGAATCATGAATCATAAATCATGAATCGAATCATGAATCAAGAATCATGAATTGAATCATGAATCATGAATTGAATCATGAATCATGAATCATGAATTATGAATTGAATCATGAATCTTGAATCATGAATCATGAATCATGAATTGAATCATGAATCATGAAACATGAATCATGAATCGTGAAATATAAAGTGAATCATGAATCATGAATCTTGAATCAAATCATGAATCATGAATCAAGAATCATGAATCATGAATTGAATCATGAATCATGAATCATGAATTGAATCATGAATTGAATCATGAATCATGAATCATGAATTGAATCATGAATCATAAATCAAATCATGAATCATAAATTGAATCAGGATTTGAATCATGAATTGAGTCATGAATCATGAATTGAATCATGAATCATGAATCATGAATCATGAATCATAAATCAAATCATGAATCATGAATTGAATCATGAACCATGAATCATGAATTGAATCATGAATCATGAATCATGAAATGAATCATGAATTGAATCATGAATCATGAATTAGGAATCATGAATCGAATCATGAATCATGAATTAGGAATCATGAATCGAATCATGAATCATGAATAATGAATTGAATCACGAATCAAGAGTCATGAATCGAATCATGAATCATGAATTGAATCATGAATCATGAATCATGAATTGAATCATGAATCATGAATCATGAATTGAATCATGAATCAGGAAACATGAATCGAATCATGAATCATGAATTGAATCATGAATCATGAATTGAATCCTGAATTGAATCATGAATCATGAATTGAATCATGAATTAAATCATGAATCATGAATAAGAAATTGAATCATGAATCATGAATCATGAATTGAATCATGAATTGAATCATGAATCATGAATCATGAATTGAATCATGAATCATGAATCATGAATTGAATCATGAATCATGAATCATGAATTGAATCAGGATTCGAATCATGAATTGAACCATGAATCGAATCATGAATCATGAATTATGAATCATGAATCGAATCATGAATCATGAATTGAATCATGAATCATGAATCATGAATTGAATCATGAATCATGAATTGAATCATGAATTGAATCATGAATTGAATCATAAATCATGAATCATGAATCATGAATTGAATTAATCAATCATGAATCATGAATTGAATCATGATTTGAATCATGAATCATGAATTGAATCATGAATCATGAATCATGAATCATAAATTGAATCATAAATCATGAATCATGAATTGAATCATAAATTGAATCATGAATTATGAATCATGAATTGAATCATGAATCATGAATCATGAATTGAATCATGAATCATGAATCGAATCATGAATCTTGAATCATGAATTGAATCATGAATCATGAATCATGAATTGAATCATGAATCATGAATCATGAATCGAATCATGAATCATGAATCGAATCATGAATCATGAATCAAGAATCATGAATTGAATCATGAATCATGAATTGAATCATGAATCATGAATTGAATCATGAATCATGAATCATGAATTATGAATTGAATCATGAATCTTGAATCATGAATCATGAATCATGAATTGAATCATGAATCATGAAACATGAATCATGAATCGTGAAATATGAAGTGAATCATGAATCATGAATCTTGAATCAAATCATGAATCATGAATCAAAAATCATGAATCGAATCATGAATCATGAATTGAATCATGAATCATGAATCATGAATTGAATCATGAATTGAATCATGAATCATGAATCATGAATTAAATCATGAATCATGAATCATAAATTGAATCAGGATTCGAATCATGAATTGAATCATGAATCATGAATTGAATCATGAATCATGAATTGAATCATGAATCATGAATCATGAATCATGAATCATGAATTGAATCATGAATCATGAATTGAATCATGAACCATGAATCATGAATTGAATCATGAATCATGAAATGAATCATGAATTGAATCATGAATCATGAATTATGAATCATGAATCGAATCATGAATCATGAATAATGAATTGAATCACGAATCATGAATCATGAATTGAATCATGAATCATGAATTTAATCATGAATCATAAATCATGAATTGAATCATGAATCATGAATCATAAATCAAATCATAAATCATGAATTATGAATCATGAATTGATTCATTAATCATGAATTATGAATCATGAATTGAATCATGAATCATGAATCATGAATCATGTATTGAATCATGAATTGAATCATGAATCATGAATCATGAATTGAATCATGAATTGAATCATGAATAATGAATTATGAATCATGAATTGATTCATGAATCATGAATCATGAATTGAATCATGAATTGAATCATGGATCATGAATCATGAATTGAATCATGAATCATGAATTAAATCATAAATTATGAATCATGAATTGAATCATGAATCATGAATCATGAATCGAATCATGAATCATGAATTAAATCATAAATTATGAATCATGAATTAAATCATGAATCGAATCATGAATCATGAAACATGAATCATGAATCGTGAAATATGAAGTGAATCATGAATCATGAATCTTGAATCAAATCATGAATCATGAATCAAAAATCATGAATCGAATCATGAATCATGAATTGAATCATGAATCATGAATCATGAATTGAATCATGAATTGAATCATGAATCATGAATCATGAATTAAATCATGAATCATGAATCATAAATTGAATCAGGATTCGAATCATGAATTGAATCATGAATCATGAATTGAATCATGAATCATGAATTGAATCATGAATCATGAATCATGAATCATGAATCATGAATTGAATCATGAATCATGAATTGAATCATGAACCATGAATCATGAATTGAATCATGAATCATGAAATGAATCATGAATTGAATCATGAATCATGAATTATGAATCATGAATCGAATCATGAATCATGAATAATGAATTGAATCACGAATCATGAATCATGAATTGAATCATGAATCATGAATTTAATCATGAATCATAAATCATGAATTGAATCATGAATCATGAATCATAAATCAAATCATAAATCATGAATTATGAATCATGAATTGATTCATTAATCATGAATTATGAATCATGAATTGAATCATGAATCATGAATCATGAATCATGTATTGAATCATGAATTGAATCATGAATCATGAATCATGAATTGAATCATGAATTGAATCATGAATAATGAATTATGAATCATGAATTGATTCATGAATCATGAATCATGAATTGAATCATGAATTGAATCATGGATCATGAATCATGAATTGAATCATGAATCATGAATTAAATCATAAATTATGAATCATGAATTGAATCATGAATCATGAATCATGAATCGAATCATGAATCATGAATTAAATCATAAATTATGAATCATGAATTAAATCATGAATCGAATCATGAATCATGAATCATGAATTGTATCATGAATCATGAATCATGAAACATGAATTGAATCATGAATCATGAATCAAGAGTCATGAATCGAATCATGAATCATGAATCGAATCATGAATCATGAATTGAATCATGAATCAGGAAACATTAATTGAATCATGAATCATGAATCATGAATCATGAATTGAATCATGAATCATGAATTATGAATTATGAATTGAATCATGAATCTTAAATCGAATCATGAATCATGAATTGAATCAGGATTCGAATCATGAATTGAATCATGAATCATGAATCAAGAGTCATGAATCGAATCATGAATCATGAATTGAATCATGAATTAATGAATTGAATCATGAATCAGGAAACATGAATCGAATCATGAATCATGAATCATGAATCATGAATTGAATCATGAATCATGAATCATGAATTGAATCATGAATTGAATCATGAATCATGAATTGAATCATGAATTAAATTGTGAATCATGAATAATAAATTGAATCATGAATCATGAATCATGAATTGAATCATGAATTGAATCATGAATCATGAATCATGAATTGAATCATGAATAATGAATCATGAAATGAAACATATATCAAGAATCATAAATTGAATCATGAATCATGAATCGAATCATGAATCATGATATATGAATTATGAATTGAATCATGAATCATGAATTGAATCATGAATCAGGAATTGAATCATGAATCATGATTTATGAATTATGAATTGAATCATGAATCATGAATTGAATCATAAATCATGAATCATGGATCATGAATCATGAATCGAATCATGAATCATGAATCATGAATTGAATCATGAATCAGGAATTGAATCATGAATCATGATTTATGAATTATGAATTGAATCATGAATCATGAATCATGAATTGAATCATGAATCAGGAATTGAATCATGAATCATGATTTATGAATTATGAATTGAATCATGAATCATGAATCATGAATTGAATCATAAATCATGAATCATGAATTGAATCATGAATTTAATCATGAATCATGAATCATGAATCATGAATTGAATCATGAATCATGAATCATGAATTGAATCATGAATCATGAATCATGAATTGAATCATGAATCATGAATCATGAATTCAATCATGAATCATGAATCGAATCATGAATCATGAATCATGAATCATGAATTGAATCATGAATCATGAATCATGAATCATGAATCATGAATCATGAATTGAATCATGAATCATGAATCATGAATTGAATCATGAATCATGAATCATGAATCATGAATCATGAATCATGAATTGAATCATGAATTGAATCATGAATCATGAATCGAATCATGAATCATGAATTGAATCATGAATCATGAATCATGAATTGAATCATGAATCATGAATCATGAATCATGAATTGAATCATGAATCATAAATCATGAATTGAATCATGAATCATGAATCATGAATTATGAATTGAATCATGAATCATGAATCATGAATCATGAATCATGAATTGAATCATGAATCATGAATCATGAATCATGAATTGAATCATGAATCATGAATCATGAATCGAATCATGAATCATGAAACATGAATTGAATCATGAATCATGAATTGAATCATGAATCATGATTTATGAATTATGAATTGAATCATGAATCATGAATCATGAATTGAATCATGAATCATGAATTGAATCATGAATCATGATTTATGAATTATGAATTGAATAATGAATCATGAATCATGAATTGAATCATAAATCATGAATTATGAATCATGAATTGAATCATGAATTGAATCATGAATTGAATCATGAATCATGAATCATGAATTGAATCATGAATCATGAATCATAAATCAAATCATGAATCATAAATTGAATCAGGATTCGAATCATGAATTGAGTCATGAATCATGAATTGAATCATGAATCATGAATCATGAATCATAAATCAAATCATGAATCATGAATTGAATCATGAACCATGAATCATGAATTGAATCATGAATCATGAATCATGAAATGAATCATGAATTGAATCATGAATCATGAATTATGAATCATGAATCGAATCATGATTCATGAATAATGAATTGAATCACGAATCATGAATCATGAATTGAATCATGAATCATGAATCAAGAGTCATGAATCGAATCATGAATCATGAATTGAATCATGAATTGAATCATGAATCATGAATCATGAATTGAATCATGAATCAGGAAACATGAATCGAATCATGAATCAAGAATCATGAATTGAATCATGAATCATGAATCATGAATTGAATCCTGAATTGAATCATGAATCATGAATTGAATCATGAATTGAATCATGAATCAGGAAACATGAATCGAATCATGAATCATGAATAATAAATTGAATCATGAATCATGAATCATGAATTGAATCATGAATTGAATCATGAATCATGAATCATGAATTGAATCATGAATCATGAATCATGAATTGAATCATGAATCATGAATCATGAATTGAATCAGGATTCGAATCATGAATTGAACCATGAATCATGAATTGAATCATGAATCATGAATTATGAATCATGAATCGAATCATGAATCATGAATTGAATCATGAATCATGAATCATGAATTGAATCATGAATCATGAATTGAATCATGAATTGAATCATAAATCATGAATCATAAATCATGAATTGAATTAATCAATCATGAATCATGAATTGAATCATGATTTGAATCATGAATCATGAATTGAATCATGAATCATGAATCATGAATCATGAATCATAAATTGAATCATAAATCATGAATTGAATCATAAATTGAATCATGAATTATGAATCATGAATTGAATCATGAATCATGAATCATGAATTGAATCATGAATCATGAATCGAATCATGAATCTTGATTAATGAATTGAATCATGAATCATGAATCATGAATCATGAATTGAATCATGAATCATGAATCATGAATCGAATCATGAATCATGAATCAAGAATCATGAATTGAATCATGAATCATGAATTGAATCATGAATCATGAATCATGAATTATGAATTGAATCATGAATCTTGAATCATGAATCATGAATCATGAATTGAATCATGAATCATGAAACATGAATCATGAATCGTGAAATATGAAGTGAATCATGAATCATGAATCTTGAATCAAATCATGAATCATGAATCAAAAATCATGAATCGAATCATGAATCATGAATTGAATCAAGAATCATGAATCATGAATTGAATCATGAATTGAATCATGAATCATGAATCATGAATTGAATCATGAATCATGAATCATAAATCAAATCATGAATCATAAATTGAATCAGGATTCGAATCATGAATTGAATCATGAATCATGAATTAAATCATGAATCATGAATCATGAATTGAATCATGAATCATGAATTGAATCATGAACCATGAATCATGAATTGAATCATGAATCATGAATTTAATCATGAATCATGAATCATGAATTGAATCATGAATCATGAATTATGAATCATGAATCGAATCATGAATCATGAATAATGAATTGAATCACGAATCATGAATCATGAATTGAATCATGAATCATGAATTTAATCATGAATCATGAATCATGAATTGAATCATGAATCATGAATCATAAATCGAATCATAAATCATGAATTATGAATCATGAATTGATTCATTAAACATGAATTATGAATCATGAATTGAATCATGAATCATGAATCATGAATCATGAATCATGAATCATGTATTGAATCATGAATTGAATCATGAATAATGAATTATGAATCATGAATTGAATCATGAATCATGAATCATGAATTGAATCATGAATTGAATCATGAATCATGAATCATGAATTGAATCATGAATTGAATCATGAATTGAATCATGAATCATGAATCATGAATTGAATCATGAATTGAATCATGAATCGAATCATGAATCATGAATTAAATCATAAATTATGAATCATGAATTGAATCATGAATCATGAATTATGAATCATGAATCGAATCATGAATCATGAATTGAATCATGAATCATGAATCATGAATTGAATCATGAATCATGAATTGAATCATGAATTGAATCATAAATCATGAATCATAAATCATGAATTGAATTAATCAATCATGAATCATGAATTGAATCATGATTTGAATCATGAATCATGAATTGAATCATGAATCATGAATCATGAATCATAAATTGAATCATAAATCATGAATCATGAATTGAATCATAAATTGAATCATGAATTATGAATCATGAATTGAATCATGAATCATGAATCATGAATTGAATCATGAATCATGAATCGAATCATGAATCTTGATTAATGAATTGAATCATGAATCATGAATCATGAATCATGAATTGAATCATGAATCATGAATCATGAATCGAATCATGAATCATGAATCAAGAATCATGAATTGAATCATGAATCATGAATTGAATCATGAATCATGAATCATGAATTATGAATTGAATCATGAATCTTGAATCATGAATCATGAATCATGAATTGAATCATGAATCATGAAACATGAATCATGAATCGTGAAATATGAAGTGAATCATGAATCTTGAATCAAATCATGAATCATGAATCAAAAATCATGAATCGCATCATGAATCATGAATTGAATCATGAATCATGAATCATGAATTGAATCATGAATTGAATCATGAATCATGAATCATGAATTGAATCATGAATCATGAATCATAAATCAAATCATGAATCATAAATTGAATCAGGATTCGAATCATGAATTGAATCATGAATCATGAATTAAATCATGAATCATGAATCATGAATCATGAATTGAATCATGAATCATGAATTGAATCATGAACTATGAATCATGAATTGAATCATGAATCATGAATTTAATCATGAATCATGAATCATGAATTGAATCATGAATCATGAATTATGAATCATGAATCGAATCATGAATCATGAATAATGAATTGAATCACGAATCATGAATCATGAATTGAATCATGAATCATGAATTTAATCATGAATCATGAATCATGAATTGAATCATGAATCATGAATCATAAATCGAATCATAAATCATGAATTATGAATCATGAATTGATTCATTAATCATGAATCATGAATCATGAATCATGAATCATGTATTGAATCATGAATTGAATCATGAATCATGAATCATGAATTGAATCATGAATTGAATCATGAATAATGAATTATGAATCATGAATTGAATCATGAATCATGAATCATGAATTGAATCATGAATTGAATCATGGATCATGAATCATGAATCGAATCATGAATCATGAATTAAATCATAAATTATGAATCATGAATTGAATCATGAATCATGAATCATGAATCGAATCATGAATCATGAATTAAATCATAAATTATGAATCATGAATTGAATCATGAATCGAATAATGAATCATGAATCATGAATTGTATCATGAATCATGAAACATGAATTGAATCATGAATCATAAATCAAGAGTCATGAATCGAATCATGAATCATGAATCGAATCATGAATCATGAATCATGAATTGAATCATGAATCAGGAAACATTAATTGAATCATGAATCATGAATCATGAATTGAATCATGAATCATGAATTATGAATTATGAATTGAATCATGAATCTTAAATCGAATCATGAATCATGAATTGAATCAGGATTCGAATCATGAATTGAATCATGAATCATGAATCAAGAGTCATGAATCGAATCATGAATCATGAATTGAATCATGAATCATGAATTGAATCATGAATCTGGAAACATGAATCGAATCATGAATCATGAATCATGAATCATGAATTGAATCATGAATCATGAATCATGAATTGAATCCTGAATTGAATCATGAATCATGAATTGAATCATGAATTAAATTGTGAATCATGAATAATAAATTGAATCATGAATCATGAATTATGAATTGAATCATGAATTGAATCATGAATCATGAATCATGAATTGAATCATGAATAATGAATCATGAAATGAAACATATATCAAGAATCATAAATTGAATCATGAATCATGAATCATGAATCGAATCATGAATCATGATTTATGAATTATGAATTGAATCATGAATCATGAATTGAATCATGAATCAGGAATTGAATCATGAATCATGATTTGTGAATTATGAATTGAATCATGAATCATGAATCATGAATTGAATCATGAATCAGGAATTGAATCATGAATCATGATTTATGAATTATGAATTGAATCATGAATCATGAATTGAATCATAAATCATGAATCATGGATCATGAATCATGAATCGAATCATGAATCATGAATCATGAATTGAATCATGAATAATGAATCATGAAATGAAACATATATCAAGAATCATAAATTGAATCATGAATCATGAATCATGAATCGAATCATGAATCATGATTTATGAATTATGAATTGAATCATGAATCATGAATTGAATCATGAATCAGGAATTGAATCATGAATCATGATTTATGAATTATGAATTGAATCATGAATCATGAATCATGAATTGAATCATAAATCATGAATCATGAATTTAATCATGAATTTAATCATGAATCATGAATCATGAATCGAATCATGAATCATGAATCATGAATCATGAATTGAATCATGAATCATGAATCATGAATTGAATCATGAATCATGAATCATGAATTGAATCATGAATCATGAATCATGAATTCAATCATGAATCATGAATCATGAATTCAATCATGAATCATGAATCGAATCATGAATCATGAATCATGAATCATGAATTGAATCATGAATCGAATCATGAATCATGAATCATGAATCATGAATTGAATCATGAATCATGAATCATGAATCATGAATCATGAATTGAATCATGAATTGAATCATGAATCATGAATCGAATCATGAATCATGAATTGAATCATGAATCATGAATCGAATCATGAATCATGAATTGAATCATGAATCATGAATCATGAATTGAATCATGAATCATGAATCATGAATCATGAATTGAATCATGAATCATAAATCATGAATTGAATCATGAATCATGAATCATGAATTATGAATTGAATCATGAATCATGAATCATGAATTGAATCATGAATCATGAATCATTAATCATGAATCATGAATCATGAATCATGAATTGAATCATGAATCATGAATCATGAATCGAATCATGAATCATGAAACATGAATTGAATCATGAATCATGAATTGAATCATAAATCATGATTTATGAATTATGAATTGAATCATGAATCATGAATCATGAATTGAATCATGAATCATGAATTGAATCATGAATCATGATTTATGAATTATGAATTGAATCATGAATCATGAATCATTAATTGAATCATAAATCATGAATTATGAATCATGAATTGAATCATGAATCATGATTTATGAATTATGAATTGAATCATGAATCATGAATCATGAATTGAATCATAAATCATGAATTATGAATCATGAATTGAATCATGAATTGAATCATGAATTGAATCATGAATTGAATAATGAATCATGAATCATAAATTGAATCATGAATCATGAATTGAATCATGAATTTAATCATGAATCATGAATCGAATCATGAATCATGAATTAAATCATGAATCATGAATCATGAATTGAATCATGAATCATGGATCATGAATCATGAATCGAATCATGAATCATGAATTGAATCATGAATCATAAATCATGAATTGAATCATGAATCATGAATCATGAATCATGAATTGAATCATGAATCATGAATCATGAATTGAATCATGAATCATGAATCATGAATCGAATCATTAATCATGAATCATGAATCATGCATTGAATCATGAATCATGAATCATGAATTGAATCATGAATCATGAATCATGAATTGAATCATGAATCATGAATCGAATCATGAATCATGAATCATGAATCATGAATTGAATCATGAATCATGAATCATGAATTGAATCATGAATCATGAATCATGAATTGAATCATGAATCATGAATCATGAATTGAATCATGAATCATGAATTGAATCATGAATCATGAATCATGAATTGAATCATGAATCATGAATTGAATCATGAATCATGAATCATGAATTGAATCATGAATCATGAATCATAAATCATGAATTGAATCATGAATCATGAATCATGAATTATGAATTGAATCATGAATCATGAATCATGAATCATGAATTGAATCATGAATCATGAATTACGAATCATGAATCATGAATTGAATCATGAATCATGAATCATGAATTGAATCATGAATCATGAATCATGAATCATGAATTGAATCATGAATCATAAATCATGAATTGAATCATGAATCATGAATCATGAATTATGAATTGAATCATGAATCATGAATCATGAATCATGAATTGAATCATGAATCATGAATCATTAATCATGAATCATGAATCATGAATCATGAATTGAATCATGAATCATGAATCATGAATCGAATCATGAATCATTAAACATGAATTGAATCATGAATCATGAATTGAATCATGAATCATGATTTATGAATTATGAATTGAATCATGAATCATGAATCATGAATTGAATCATGAATCATGAATTGAATCATGAATCATGATTTATGAATTATGAATTGAATCATGAATCATGAATCATGAATTGAATCATAAATCATGAATTATGAATCATGAATTGAATCATGAATCATGATTTATGAATTATGAATTGAATCATGAATCATGAATCATGAATTGAATCATAAATCATGAATTATGAATCCTGAATTGAATCATGAATTGAATCATGAATTGAATCATGAATTGAATAATGAATCATGAATCATAAATTGAATCATGAATCATGAATTGAATCATGAATTTAATCATGAATCATGAATCGAATCATGAATCATGAATTAAATCATGAATCATGAATCATGAATTGAATCATGAATCATGGATCATGAATCATGAATCGAATCATGAATCATGAATCATGAATTGAATCATGAATCATAAATCATGAATTGAATCATGAATCATGAATCATGAATCATGAATTGAATCATGAATCATGAATCATGAATTGAATCATGAATCATGAATCATGAATCGAATCATTAATCATGAATCATGAATCATGCATTGAATCATGAATCATGAATCATGAATTGAATCATGAATCATGAATTGAATCATGAATCATGAATAGAATCATGAATCATGAATCATGAATCATGAATTGAATCATGAATCATGAATCATGAATTGAATCATGAATCATGAATCATGAATTGAATCATGAATCATGAATCATGAATTGAATCATGAATCATGAATCATGAATTGAATCATGAATCATGAATTGAATCATGAATCATGAATTGAATCATGAATCATGAATCATGAATTGAATCATGAATCATGAATCATAAATCATGAATTGAATCATGAATCATGAATCATGAATTATGATTTGAATCATGAATCATGAATCATGAATCATGAATTGAATCATGAATCATGAATTACGAATCATGAATCATGAATTGAATCATGAATCATGAATCATGAATTGAATCATGAATCATGAATCATGAATTGAATCATGAATCATAAATCATGAATCATGAATCATGAATCGAATCATGAATCATGAATCATGAATCATGAATTGAATCATGAATCATGAATCATGAATTGAATCATGAATCATGAATCATGAATCATGAATCATGAATCATGAATCATGAATCATGAATTGAATCATGAATCATGAATCATGAATTGAATCAGGATTCGAATCATGAATTGAATCATGAATCATGAATTGAATCATGAATCATGAATTATGAATCATGAATCGAATCATGAATCATGAATTGAATCATGAATCATGAATCATGAATTGAATCATGAATCATGAATCATGAATCATGAATTGAATCATGAATCATGAATCATGAATCGAATCATGAATCATGAATCAAGAATCATGAATTGAATCATGAATCATGAATTAAATCATGAATCATGAATCATGAATTATGAATTGAATCATGAATCATGAATCATGAATCATGAATTTAATCATGAATCATGAAACATGAATCATGAATCATGAAACATGAATCATGAATCGTGAATCATGAAGTGAATCATGAATCATGAATCTTGAATTGAATCATGAATCAGGAATTGAATCATGAATCATGATTTATGAATTATGAATTGAATCATGAATCATGAATCATGAATTGAATCATAAATCATGAATCATGAATTGAATCATGAATTTAATCATGAATCATGAATCATGAATCCAATCATGAATCATGAATCATGAATTGAATCATGAATCATGAATCATGAATTGAATCATGAATCATGAATCATGAATTGAATCATGAATCATGAATCATGAATTCAATCATGAATCATGAATCGAATCATGAATCATGAATCATGAATCATGAATTGAATCATGAATCATGAATCATGAATCATGAATCATGAATTGAATCATGAATTGAATCATGAATCATGAATCGAATCATGAATCATGAATTGAATCATGAATCATGAATCATGAATCATGAATTGAATCATGAATCATAAATCATGAATTGAATCATGAATCATGAATCATGAATTGAATCATGAATCATGAATTGAATCATGAATCATGATTTATGAATTATGAATTGAATCATGAATCATGAATCATGAATTGAATCATAAATCATGAATTATGAATCATGAATTGAATCATGAATCATGATTTATGAATTATGAATTGAATCATGAATCATGAATCATGAATTGAATCATAAATCATGAATTATGAATCATGAATTGAATCATGAATTGAATCATGAATTGAATCATGAATTGAATAATGAATCATGAATCATAAATTGAATCATGAATCATGAATTGAATCATGAATTTAATCATGAATCATGAATCGAATCATGAATCATGAATTAAATCATGAATCATGAATCATGAATTGAATCATGAAGCATGGATCATGAATCATGAATCGAATCATGAATCATGAATCATGAATTGAATCATGAATCATAAATCATGAATTGAATCATGAATCATGAATCATGAATCATGAATTGAATCATGAATCATGAATCATGAATTGAATCATGAATCATGAATCATGAATCGAATCATTAATCATGAATCATGAATCATGCATTGAATCATGAATCATGAATCATGAATTGAATCATGAATCATGAATCATGAATTGAATCATGAATCATGAATCGAATCATGAATCATGAATCATGAATCATGAATTGAATCATGAATCATGAATCATGAATTAAATCATGAATCATGAATCATGAATTGAATCATGAATCATGAATCATGAATTGAATCATGAATCATGAATCATGAATTGAATCATGAATCATGAATCATGAATTGAATCATGAATCATGAATTGAATCATGAATCATGAATCATGAATTGAATCATGAATCATGAATCATAAATCATGAATTGAATCATGAATCATGAATCATGAATTATGAATTGAATCATGAATCATGAATCATGAATCATGAATTGAATCATGAATCATGAATTACGAATCATGAATCATGAATTGAATCATGAATCATGAATCATGAATTGAATCATGAATCATGAATCATGAATTGAATCATGAATCATAAATCATGAATCATGAATCATGAATCGAATCATGAATCATGAATCATGAATCATGAATTGAATCATGAATCATGAATCATGAATTGAATCATGAATCATGAATCATGAATCATGAATCATGAATTGAATCATGAATCATGAATCATGAATTGAATCAGGATTCGAATCATGAATTGAATCATGAATCATGAATTGAATCATGAATCATGAATTATGAATCATGAATCGAATCATGAATCATGAATTGAATCATGAATCATGAATCATGAATTGAATCATGAATCATGAATCGAATCATGAATCTTGAATCATGAATCATGAATCATGAATCATGAATTGAATCATGAATCATGAATCATGAATCGAATCATGAATCATGAATCAAGAATCATGAATTGAATCATGAATCATGAATTAAATCATGAATCATGAATCATGAATTATGAATTGAATCATGAATCATGAATCATGAATCATGAATTTAATCATGAATCATGAAACATGAATCATGAATCATGAAACATGAATCATGAATCGTGAATCATGAAGTGAATCATGAATCATGAATCTTGAATTGAATCATGAATCAGGAATTGAATCATGAATCATGATTTATGAATTATGAATTGAATCATGAATTTAATCATGAATCATGAATCATGAATCAAATCATGAATCATGAATCATGAATTGAATCATGAATCATGAATCATGAATTGAATCATGAATCATGAATCATGAATTGAATCATGAATCATGAATCATGAATTCAATCATGAATCATGAATCGAATCATGAATCATGAATCATGAATCATGAATTGAATCATGAATCATGAATCATGAATCATGAATCATGAATTGAATCATGAATTGAATCATGAATCATGAATCGAATCATGAATCATGAATTGAATCATGAATCATGAATCATGAATTCAATCATGAATTATAAATCATGAATTGAATCATGAATCATGAATCATAAATTATGAATTGAATCATGAATCATGAATCATGAATCATGAATTGAATCATGAATCATGAATCATGAATCATGAATCATGAATCATGAATTGAATCATGAATCATGAATCATGAATCGAATCATGAATCATGAAACATGAATTGAATCATGAATCATGAATTGAATCATGAATCATGAATTGAATCATGAATCATGATTTATGAATTATGAATTGAATCATGAATCATGAATTGAATCATAAATCATGAATTATGAATCAAGAATTGAATCATGAATTAAATCATGAATCATGAATCATGAATTGAATCATGAATCATGGATCATGAATCATGAATCGAATCATGAATCATGAATCATGAATTGAATCATGAATCATAAATCATGAATTGAATCATGAATCATGAATCATGAATCATGAATTGAATCATGAATCATGAATAATGAATTGAATCATGAATCATGAATCATGAATCGAATCATTAATCATGAATCATGAATCATGAATTGAATCATGAATCATGAATCATGAATTGAATCATGAATCATGAATCATGAATTGAATCATGAATCATGAATCATGAATTGAATCATGAATCATGAATCATGAATTGAATCATGAATCATGAATTGAATCATGAATCATGATTTATGAATTATGAATTGAATCATGAATCATGAATCATGAATTGAATCATAAATCATGAATTATGAATCATGAATTGAATCATGAATTGAATCATGAATTGAATCATGAATTGAATCATGAATTGAATAATGAATCATGAATCATAAATTGAATCATGAATCATGAATTGAATCATGAATTTAATTATGAATCATGAATTGAATCATGAATCATGAATCATGAATTGAATCATGAATCATACATCATGAATTGAATCATGAATCATGAATCATGAATCATGAATTGAATCATGAATCATGAATCGAATCATGAATCATGAAACATGAATTGAATCATGAATCATGAATTGAATCATGAATCATGATTTATGAATTATGAATTGAATCATGAATCATGAATCATGAATTGAATCATGAATCATGAATTGAATCATGAATCATGATTTATGAATTATGAATTGAATCATGAATCATGAATCATGAATTGAATCATAAATCATGAATTATGAATCATGAATTGAATCATGAATTGAATCATGAATTGAATCATGAATTGAATAATGAATCATGAATCATGAATTGAATCATGAATTTAATCATGAATCATGAATCGAATCATGAATCATGAATCGAATCATGAATCATGAATTAAATCATGAATCATGAATCATGAATTGAATCATGAATCATGGATCATGAATCATGAATCGAATCATGAATCATGAATCATGAATTGAATCATGAATCATAAATCATGAATTGAATCATGAATCATGAATCATGAATCATTAATTGAATCATGAATCATGAATCATGAATCGAATCATTAATCATGAATCATGAATCATGAATTGAATCATGAATCATGAATCATGAATTGAATCATGAATCATGAATCATGAATTGAATCATGAATCATGAATCGAATCATGAATCATGAATCATGAATTGAATCATGAATCATGAATCATGAATTGAATCATGAATCATGAATCATGAATTGAATCATGAATCATGAATCATAAATTGAATCATGAATCATGAATCATGAATTGAATCATGAATCATGAATCATGAATTGAATCATGAATCATGAATTGAATCATGAATCATGAATCATGAATTGAATCATGAATCATGAATCATAAATCATGAATTGAATCATGAATCATGAATCATGAATTGAATCATGAATCATGAATCATGAATTGAATCATGAATCATGAATTGAATCATGAATCATGAATCATGAATTGAATCATGAATCATGAATCATAAATCATGAATTGAATCATGAATCATGAATCATGAATTGAATCATGAATCATGAATCATGAATTGAATCATGAATCATGAATTGAATCATGAATCATGAATTGAATCATGAATCATGAATCATAAATCATGAATTGAATCATGAATCATGAATCATGAATTATGAATTGAATCATGAATCATGAATCATGAATCATGAATTGAATCATGAATCATGAATTACGAATCATGAATCATGAATTGAATCATGAATCATGAATCATGAATTGAATCATGAATCATGAATCATGAATTGAATCATGAATCATAAATCATGAATCATGAATCATGAATCGAATCATGAATCATGAATCATGAATTGAATCATGAATCATGAATCATGAATTGAATCATGAATCATGAATCATGAATCATGAATCATGAATTGAATCATGAATCATAAATCATGAATTGAATCAGGATTCGAATCATGAATTGAATCATGAATCATGAATTGAATCATGAATCATGAATTATGAATCATGAATCGA
Source organism: Mixophyes fleayi (assembly GCF_038048845.1). Lineage (NCBI taxonomy): Eukaryota > Metazoa > Chordata > Amphibia > Anura > Limnodynastidae > Mixophyes > Mixophyes fleayi. The sequence continues at coordinate 174,553 of NW_027445922.1, forward strand.
ATCATGAATCATGAATTGAATCATGAATCATGAATCATGAATTGAATCATGAATCATGAATCGAATCATGAATCTTGAATCATGAATCATGAATCATGAATCATGAATTGAATCATGAATCATGAATCATGAATCGAATCATGAATCATGAATCAAGAATCATGAATTGAATCATGAATCATGAATTAAATCATGAATCATGAATCATGAATTATGAATTGAATCATGAATCATGAATCATGAATCATGAATTTAATCATGAATCATGAAACATGAATCATGAATCATGAAACATGAATCATGAATCGTGAATCATGAAGTGAATCATGAATCATGAATCTTGAATTGAATCATGAATCAGGAATTGAATCATGAATCATGATTTATGAATTATGAATTGAATCATGAATCATGAATCATGAATCATGAATTGAATCATGAATTTAATCATGAATCATGAATCGAATCATGAATCATGAATCATGAATCATGAATTGAATCATGAATCATGAATCATGAATTGAATCATGAATCATAAATCATGAATTGAATCATGAATCATGAATCATGAATTGAATCATGAATCATGAATCATGAATCGAATCATTAATCATGAATCATGAATCATGAATTGAATCATGAATCATGAATCATGAATTGAATCATGAATCATGAATCATGAATTGAATCATGAATCATAAATCGAATCATGAATCATGAATCATGAATTGAATCATGAATCATGAATCATGAATTGAATCATGAATCATGAATCATGAATTGAATCATGAATCATGAATCATGAATTGAATCATGAATCATGAATCATGAATTGAATCATGAATCATGAATCATGAATTGAATCATGAATCATGAATTGAATCATGAATCATGAATCATGAATTGAATCATGAATCATGAATCATAAATCATGAATTGAATCATGAATCATGAATCATGAATTGAATCATGAATCATGAATCATGAATTGAATCATGAATCATGAATTGAATCATGAATCATGAATCATGAATTGAATCATGAATCATGAATCATAAATCATGAATTGAATCATGAATCATGAATCATGAATTATGAATTGAATCATGAATCATGAATCATGAATCATGAATTGAATCATGAATCATGAATTACGAATCATGAATCATGAATTGAATCATGAATCATGAATCATGAATTGAATCATGAATCATGAATCATGAATTGAATCATGAATCATAAATCATGAATCATGAATCATGAATCGAATCATGAATCATGAATCATGAATCATGAATTGAATCATGAATCATGAATTGAATCATGAATCATGAATCATGAATCATGAATTGAATCATGAATCATGAATCATGAATTGAATCAGGATTCGAATCATGAATTGAATCATGAATCATGAATTGAATCATGAATCATGAATTATGAATCATGAATCGAATCATGAATCATGAATTGAATCATGAATCATGAATCATGAATTGAATCATGAATCATGAAACGAATCATGAATCTTGAATCATGAATCATGAATCATGAATCATGAATTGAATCATGAATCATGAATCATGAATCGAATCATGAATCATGAATCAAGAATCATGAATTGAATCATGAATCATGAATTAAATCATGAATCATGAATCATGAATTATGAATTGAATCATGAATCATGAATCATGAATCATGAATTTAATCATGAATCATGAAACATGAATCATGAATCATGAAACATGAATCATGAATCATGAAACATGAATCATGAATCATGAATCGAATCATGAATCTTGAATCATGAATCATGAATCATGAATCATGAATTGAATCATGAATCATGAATCATGAATCGAATCATGAATCATGAATCAAGAATCATGAATTGAATCATGAATCATGAATTAAATCATGAATCATGAATCATGAATTATGAATTGAATCATGAATCATGAATCATGAATTGAATCATGAATCATGAATCATGAATTGAATCATGAATCATGAATTGAATCATGAATCATGAATCATGAATTGAATCATGAATCATGAATCATAAATCATGAATTGAATCATGAATCATGAATCATGAATTATGAATTGAATCATGAATCATGAATCATGAATCATGAATTGAATCATGAATCATGAATTACGAATCATGAATCATGAATTGAATCATGAATCATGAATCATGAATTGAATCATGAATCATGAATCATGAATTGAATCATGAATCATAAATCATGAATCATGAATCATGAATCGAATCATGAATCATGAATCATGAATCATGAATTGAATCATGAATCATGAATTGAATCATGAATCATGAATCATGAATCATGAATTGAATCATGAATCATGAATCATGAATTGAATCAGGATTCGAATCATGAATTGAATCATGAATCATGAATTGAATCATGAATCATGAATTATGAATCATGAATCGAATCATGAATCATGAATTGAATCATGAATCATGAATCATGAATTGAATCATGAATCATGAAACGAATCATGAATCTTGAATCATGAATCATGAATCATGAATCATGAATTGAATCATGAATCATGAATCATGAATCGAATCATGAATCATGAATCAAGAATCATGAATTGAATCATGAATCATGAATTAAATCATGAATCATGAATCATGAATTATGAATTGAATCATGAATCATGAATCATGAATCATGAATTTAATCATGAATCATGAAACATGAATCATGAATCATGAAACATGAATCATGAATCATGAAACATGAATCATGAATCATGAATCGAATCATGAATCTTGAATCATGAATCATGAATCATGAATCATGAATTGAATCATGAATCATGAATCATGAATCGAATCATGAATCATGAATCAAGAATCATGAATTGAATCATGAATCATGAATTAAATCATGAATCATGAATCATGAATTATGAATTGAATCATGAATCATGAATCATGAATTTAATCATGAATCATGAAACATGAATCATGAATCATGAAACATGAATCATGAATCGTGAATCATGAAGTGAATCATGAATCATGAATCTTGAATTGAATCATGAATCAGGAATTGAATCATGAATCATGATTTATGAATTATGAATTGAATCATGAATCATGAATCATGAATTGAATCATGAATCATGAATCATGAATTGAATCATGAATCATGAATCATGAATCGAATCATGAATCATGAATCATGAATCATGAATTGAATCATGAATCATGAATCATGAATTGAATCATGAATCATAAATCATGAATTGAATCATGAATCATGAATCATGAATCATGAATTGAATCATGAATCATGAATCATGAATCGAATCATTAATCATGAATCATGAATCATGAATTGAATCATGAATCATGAATCATGAATTGAATCATGAATCATAAATCATGAATCATGAATCATGAATCGAATCATGAATCATGAATCATGAATCATGAATTGAATCATGAATCATGAATCATGAATTGAATCATGAATCATGAATCATGAATCATGAATCATGAATTGAATCATGAATCATGAATCATGAATTGAATCAGGATTCGAATCATGAATTGAATCATGAATCATGAATTGAATCATGAATCATGAATTATGAATCATGAATCGAATCATGAATCATGAATTGAATCATGAATCATGAATCATGAATTGAATCATGAATCATGAATCGAATCATGAATCTTGAATCATGAATCATGAATCATGAATCATGAATTGAATCATGAATCATGAATCATGAATCGAATCATGAATCAAGAATCATGAATTGAATCATGAATCATGAATTAAATCATGAATCATGAATCATGAATTATGAATTAAATCATGAATCATGAATCATGAATCATGAATTTAATCATGAATCATGAAACATGAATCATGAATCATGAAACATGAATCATGAATCGTGAATCATGAAGTGAATTATGAATCATGAATCTTGAATCGAATCATGAATCATAAATCAAAAATCATGAATCGAATCATGAATCGTGAATTGAATCATGAATCATGAATCATGAATTGAATCATGAATTGAATCATGAATCATGAATCATGAATCATGAATCATAAATTGAATCATAAATCATGAATCATGAATTGAATCATAAATTGAATCATGAATTATGAATCATGAATTAAATCATGAATCATGAATCATGAATTGAATCATGAATCATGAATCATGAATTGAATCATGAATCATGAATCATAAATCATGAATTGAATCATGAATCATGAATCATGAATTATGAATTGAATCATGAATCATGAATCATGAATCATGAATTGAATCATGAATCATGAATTACGAATCATGAATCATGAATTGAATCATGAATCATGAATCATGAATTGAATCATGAATCATGAATCATGAATTGAATCATGAATCATAAATCATGAATCATGAATCATGAATCGAATCATGAATCATGAATCATGAATCATGAATTGAATCATGAATCATGAATTGAATCATGAATCATGAATCATGAATCATGAATTGAATCATGAATCATGAATCATGAATTGAATCAGGATTCGAATCATGAATTGAATCATGAATCATGAATTGAATCATGAATCATGAATTATGAATCATGAATCGAATCATGAATCATGAATTGAATCATGAATCATGAATCATGAATTGAATCATGAATCATGAAACGAATCATGAATCTTGAATCATGAATCATGAATCATGAATCATGAATTGAATCATGAATCATGAATCATGAATCATGAATCATGAATCATGAATTTAATCATGAATCATGAAACATGAATCATGAATCATGAAACATGAATCATGAATCATGAATCGAATCATGAATCTTGAATCATGAATCATGAATCATGAATCATGAATTGAATCATGAATCATGAATCATGAATCGAATCATGAATCATGAATCAAGAATCATGAATTGAATCATGAATCATGAATTAAATCATGAATCATGAATCATGAATTATGAATTGAATCATGAATCATGAATCATGAATCATGAATTTAATCATGAATCATGAAACATGAATCATGAATCATGAAACATGAATCATGAATCGTGAATCATGAAGTGAATCATGAATCATGAATCTTGAATTGAATCATGAATCAGGAATTGAATCATGAATCATGATTTATGAATTATGAATTGAATCATGAATCATGAATCATGAATCATGAATTGAATCATGAATCATGAATCATGAATTGAATCATGAATCATGAATCATGAATCGAATCATGAATCATGAATCATGAATCATGAATTGAATCATGAATCATGAATCATGAATTGAATCATGAATCATAAATCATGAATTGAATCATGAATCATGAATCATGAATCATGAATTGAATCATGAATCATGAATCATGAATCGAATCATTAATCATGAATCATGAATCATGAATTGAATCATGAATCATGAATCATGAATTGAATCATGAATCATAAATCATGAATCATGAATCATGAATCGAATCATGAATCATGAATCATGAATCATGAATTGAATCATGAATCATGAATCATGAATTGAATCATGAATCATGAATCATGAATCATGAATCATGAATTGAATCATGAATCATGAATCATGAATTGAATCAGGATTCGAATCATGAATTGAATCATGAATCATGAATTTAATCATGAATCATGAATTATGAATCATGAATCGAATCATGAATCATGAATTGAATCATGAATCATGAATCATGAATTGAATCATGAATCATGAATCGAATCATGAATCTTGAATCATGAATCATGAATCATGAATCATGAATTGAATCATGAATCATGAATCATGAATCGAATCATGAATCATGAATCAAGAATCATGAATTGAATCATGAATCATGAATTAAATCATGAATCATGAATCATGAATTATGAATTGAATCATGAATCATGAATCATGAATCATGAATTTAATCATGAATCATGAAACATGAATCATGAATCATGAAACATGAATCATGAATCGTGAATCATGAAGTGAATTATGAATCATGAATCTTGAATCGAATCATGAATCATAAATCAAAAATCATGAATCGAATCATGAATCGTGAATTGAATCATGAATCATGAATCATGAATTGAATCATGAATTGAATCATGAATCATGAATCATGAATCATGAATCATAAATTGAATCATAAATCATGAATCATGAATTGAATCATAAATTGAATCATGAATTATGAATCATGAATTAAATCATGAATCATGAATCATGAATTGAATCATGAATCATGAATCGAATCATGAATCTTGAATCATGAATTGAATCATGAATCATGAATCATGAATTGAATCATGAATCATGAATCATGAATCGAATCATGAATCATGAATCAAGAATCATGAATTGAATCATGAATCATGAATTGAATCATGAATCATGAATCATGAATTATGAATTGAATCATGAATCTTGAATCATGAATCATGAATCATGAATTGAATAATGAATCATGAAACATGAATCATGAATCGTGAAATATGAAGTGAATCATGAATCATGAATCTTGAATCAAATCATGAATCATGAATCAAAAATCATGAATCGAATCATGAATCATGAATTGAATCATGAATCATGAATCATGAATTGAATCATGAATTGAATCATGAATCATGAATCATGAATTGAATCATGAATCATGAATCATAAATCAAATCATGAATCATAAATTGAATCAGGATTCGAATCATGAATTGAATCATGAATCATGAATTGAATCATGAATCATGAATTGAATCATGAATCATGAATCATGAATCATGAATCATGAATTGAATCATGAATCATGAATTGAATCATGAACCATGAATCATGAATTGAATCATGAATCATGAAATGAATCATGAATTGAATCATGAATCATGAATTATGAATCATGAATCGAATCATGAATCATGAATAATGAATTGAATCACGAATCATGAATCATGAATTGAATCATGAATCATGAATTTAATCATGAATCATGAATCATGAATTGAATCATGAATCATGAATCATAAATCGAATCATAAATCATGAATTATGAATCATGAATTGATTCATTAATCATGAATTATGAATCATAAATTGAATCATGAATCATGAATCATGTATTGAATCATGAATTGAATCATGAATCATGAATCATGAATTGAATCATGAATTGAATCATGAATAATGAATTATGAATCATGATTTGAATCATGAATCATGAATTGAATCATGGATCATGAATCATGAATCGAATCATGAATCATGAATTAAATCATAAATTATGAATCATGAATTGAATCATGAATCATGAATCATGAATCGAATCATGAATCATGAATTAAATCATAAATTATGAATCATGAATTGAATCATGAATCGAATCATGAATCATGAATCATGAATTGTATCATGAATCATGAATCATGAAACATGAATTGAATCATGAATCATGAATCAAGAGTCATGAATCGAATCATGAATCATGAATCGAATCATGAATCATGAATTGAATCATGAATCAGGAAACATTAATTGAATCATGAATCATGAATCATGAATCATGAATTGAATCATGAATCATGAATTATGAATTATGAATTGAATCATGAATCTTAAATCGAATCATGAATCATGAATTGAATCAGGATTCGAATCATGAATTGAATCATGAATCATGAATCAAGAGTCATGAATCGAATCATGAATCATGAATTGAATCATGAATCATGAATTGAATCATGAATCAGGAAACATGAATCGAATCATGAATCATGAATCCTGAATCATGAATTGAATCATGAATCATGAATCATGAATTGAATCCTGAATTGAATCATGAATCATGAATTGAATCATGAATTAAATTGTGAATCATGAATAATAAATTGAATCATGAATCATGAATCATGAATTGAATCATGAATTGAATCATGAATCATGAATCATGAATTGAATCATGAATAATGAATCATGAAATGAAACATATATCAAGAATCATAAATTGAATCATGAATCATGAATCATGAATCGAATCATGAATCATGATTTATGAATTATGAATTGAATCATGAATCATGCATTGAATCATGAATCAGGAATTGAATCATGAATCATGATTTATGAATTATGAATTGAATCATGAATCATGAATCATGAATTGAATCATGAATCAGGAATTGAATCATGAATCATGATTTATGAATTATGAATTGAATCATGAATCATGAATTGAATCATAAATCATGAATCATGGATCATGAATCATGAATCGAATCATGAATCATGAATCATGAATTGAATCATGAATCAGGAATTGAATCATGAATCATGATTTATGAATTATGAATTGAATCATGAATCATGAATCATGAATTGAATCATGAATCAGGAATTGAATCATGAATCATGATTTATGAATTATGAATTGAATCATGAATCATGAATCATGAATTGAATAATAAATCATGAATCATGAATTGAATCATGAATTTAATCATGAATCATGAATCATGAATCGAATCATGAATCATGAATCATGAATCATGAATTGAATCATGAATCATGAATCATGAATTGAATCATGAATCATGAATCATGAATTGAATCATGAATCATGAATTCAATCATGAATCATGAATCGAATCATGAATCATGAATCATGAATCATGAATTGAATCATGAATCATGAATCATGAATCATGAATCATGAATCATGAATTGAATCATGAATCATGAATCATGAATTGAATCATGAATCATGAATCATGAATCATGAATCATGAATTGAATCATGAATTGAATCATGAATCATGAATCGAATCATGAATCATGAATTGAATCATGAATCATGAATCATGAATTGAATCATGAATCTTGAATCATGAATCATGAATTGAATCATGAATCATAAATCATGAATTGAATCATGAATCATGAATCATGAATTATGAATTGAATCATGAATCATGAATCATGAATCATGAATTGAATCATGAATCATGAATCATGAATCATGAATTGAATCATGAATCATGAATCATGAATCGAATCATGAATCATGAAACATGAATTGAATCATGAATCATGAATTGAATCATGAATCATGATTTATGAATTATGAATTGAATCATGAATCATGAATTGAATCATGAATCATGAATTGAATCATGAATCATGATTTATGAATTATGAATTGAATCATGAATCATGAATCATGAATTGAATCATAAATCATGAATTATGAATCATGAATTGAATCATGAATTGAATCATGAATTGAATCATGAATCATGAATCATGAATTGAATCATGAATCATGAATCATAAATCAAATCATGAATCATAAATTGAATCAGGATTCGAATCATGAATTGAGTCATGAATCATGAATCATGAATCATAAATCAAATCATGAATCATGAATTGAATCATGAACCATGAATCATGAATTGAATCATGAATCATGAATCATGAAATGAATCATGAATTGAATCATGAATCATGAATTATGAATCATGAATCGAATCATGAATCATGAATAATGAATTGAATCACGAATCATGAATTGAATCATGAATCATGAATCAAGAGTCATGAATCGAATCATGAATCATGAATTGAATCATGAATCATGAATCATGAATTGAATCATGAATCATGAATCATGAATTGAATCATGAATCAGGAAACATGAATCGAATCATGAATCAAGAATCATGAATTGAATCATGAATCATGAATCATGAATTGAATCCTGAATTGAATCATGAATCATGAATTGAATCATGAATTAAATCATGAATCATGAATAATAAATTGAATCATGAATCGAATCATGAATTGAATCATGAATCATGAATCATGAATTGAATCATGAATCAGTAATCATGAATTGAATCATGAATCATGAATCATGAATTGAATCAGGATTCGAATCATGAATTGAACCATGAATCATGAATTGAATCATGAATCATGAATTATGAATCATGAATCGATTAATGAATCATGAATTGAATCATGAATCATGAATCATGAATTGAATCATGAATCATGAATTGAATCATGAATTGAATCATAAATCATGAATCATGAATCATGAATTGAATTAATCAATCATGAATCATGAATTGAATCATGATTTGAATCATGAATCATGAATTGAATCATGAATCATGAATCATAAATTAAATCATAAATCATGAATCATGAATTGAATCATAAATTGAATCATGAATTATGAATCATGAATTGAATCATGAATCATGAATCATGAATTGAATCATGAATCATGAATCGAATCATGAATCTTGAATCATGAATTGAATCATGAATCATGAATCATGAATCATGAATTGAATCATGAATCATGAATCATGAATCGAATCATGAATCATGAATCAAGAATCATGAATTGAATCATGAATCATGAATTGAATCATGAATCATGAATCATGAATTATGAATTGAATCATGAATCTTGAATCATGAATCATGAATCATGAATTGAATCATGAATCATGAAACATGAATCGTGAAATATGAAGTGAATCATGAATCATGAATCTTGAATCAAATCATGAATCATGAATCAAAAATCATGAATCGAATCATGAATCATGAATTGAATCATGAATCATGAATCATGAATTGAATCATGAATCATGAATCATGAATTGAATCATGAATCATGAATCATAAATCAAATCATGAATCATAAATTGAATCAGGATTCGAATCATGAATTGAATCATGAATCATGAATTAAATCATGAATCATGAATCATGAATCATGAATTGAATCATGAATCATGAATTGAATCATGAACCATGAATCATGAAGTGAATCATGAATCATGAATTGAATCATGAATTGAATCATAAATCATGAATCATGAATCATGAATTGAATTAATCAATCATGAATCATGAATTGAATCATGATTTGAATCATGAATCATGAATTGAATCATGAATCATGAATCATAAATTAAATCATAAATCATGAATCATGAATTGAATCATAAATTGAATCATGAATTATGAATCATGAATTGAATCATGAATCATGAATCATGAATTGAATCATGAATCATGAATCGAATCATGAATCTTGAATCATGAATTGAATCATGAATCATGAATCATGAATCATGAATTGAATCATGAATCATGAATCATGAATCGAATCATGAATCATGAATCAAGAATCATGAATTGAATCATGAATCATGAATTGAATCATGAATCATGAATCATGAATTGAATCATGAATCAGTAATCATGAATTGAATCATGAATCATGAATCATGAATTGAATCAGGATTCGAATCATGAATTGAACCATGAATCATGAATTGAATCATGAATCATGAATTATGAATCATGAATCGATTAATGAATCATGAATTGAATCATGAATCATGAATCATGAATTGAATCATGAATCATGAATTGAATCATGAATTGAATCATAAATCATGAATCATGAATCATGAATTGAATTAATCAATCATGAATCATGAATTGAATCATGATTTGAATCATGAATCATGAATTGAATCATGAATCATGAATCATAAATTAAATCATAAATCATGAATCATGAATTGAATCATAAATTGAATCATGAATTATGAATCATGAATTGAATCATGAATCATGAATCATGAATTGAATCATGAATCATGAATCGAATCATGAATCTTGAATCATGAATTGAATCATGAATCATGAATCATGAATCATGAATTGAATCATGAATCATGAATCATGAATCGAATCATGAATCATGAATCAAGAATCATGAATTGAATCATGAATCATGAATTGAATCATGAATCATGAATCATGAATTATGAATTGAATCATGAATCTTGAATCATGAATCATGAATCATGAATTGAATCATGAATCATGATTCATGAATCGAATCATGAATCATGAATCAAGAATCATGAATTGAATCATGAATCATGAATTGAATCATGAATCATGAATCATGAATTATGAATTGAATCATGAATCTTGAATCATGAATCATGAATCATGAATTGAATCATGAATCATGAAACATGAATCATGAATCGTGAATCATGAAGTGAATCATGAATCATGAATCTTGAATCGAATCATGAATCATGAATCAAAAATCATGAATCGAATCATGAATCATGAATCATGAATCATGAATTGAATCATGAATTGAATCATGAATCATGAATCATGAATTCAATCATGAATTATGAATCATAAATCAAATCATGAATCATAAATTGAATCAGGATTCGAATCATGAATTGAATCATGAATCATGAATTGAATCATGAATCATGAATCATGAATCATGAATTGAATCATGAATCATGAATCATGAATTGAATCATGAATCATGAATTAAATCAGGAATCATGAATCCTGAATTGAATCATGAATCATGAATCATAAATTGAATCATGAATTAAATCAGGAATCATGAATAATAAATTGAATCATGAATCATGAATCATGAATTGAATCATGAATTGAATCATGAATCATGAATTGAATCATGAATAATGAATTGAATCATGAATCATGAATCATGAAATGAATCATGAATCATGAATCATAAATTAAATCATGAATCATGAATCTTCAATCATTAATCATGAATTGAATCATGAATCATGAATCATGAATGGAATCATGAATCATGAGTCATAAATCGAATCATAAATCATGAATTATGAATCATGAATTGATTCATGAATCATGAATTATGAATCATGAATTGAATCATAAATCATGAATCATGAATTATGAATTTAATCATGAATTGAATCATGAATCATGAATTATGAATCATGAATTGAATCATGAATCATGAATTATGAATCATGAATTGAATCATGATACATGAATCATGAATCATGAATTGAATCATGAATCATGAATCATGAATCATGAATTTAATCATGAATTGAAGCATGAATAATTAATTATAAATCATGAATTGAATCATGAATCATGAATTAAATCATAAATTATGAATCATGAATCATGAATCATGAATTGAATCATGAATCATGAATCATGAATCGAATCATTAATCATGAATTGAATCATGAATCGAATCATGAATCATGAATCATGAATTGTATCATGAATCATGAATCATGAAACATGAATTGAATCATGAATCATAAATCAAGAGTCATGAATCGAATCATGAATCATGAATTGAATCATGAATCAGGAAACATTAATCGAATCATGAATCATGAATCATGAATTGAATCATTAATCATGAATTATGAATTATGAATTGAATCATGAATCATAAATCGAATCATTAATCATGAATTGAATCAGGATTTGAATCATGAATTGAATCATGAATCATGAATTGAATCATGAATCATGAATCATGAATTGAATCATGAATCAGGAAACATGAATCGAATCATGAATCATGAATCATGAATCATGAATCATGAATTGAATCATGAATCATGAATCATGAATTGAATCCTGAATTGAATCATGAATCATGAATTGAATCATGAATTAAATCATGAATCATGAATTATGAATTTAATCATGAATTGAATCATGAATCATAAATTATGAATCATGAATTGAATCATGAATCATGAATTATGAATCATGAATTGAATCATGAATTGAATCATGAATCTTGAATCATGAATCATGAATTTAATCATGAATTGAAGCATGAATAATTAATTATGAATCATGAATTGAATCATGAATTGAATCATGGATCATGAGTCATGAATCGAATCATGAATCATGAATTAAATCATAAATTATGAATCATGAATCGAATCATGAATCATGAATCATGAATTGAATCATGAATCATGAATCATGAATCGAATCATTAATCATGAATTGAAACATGAATCGAATCATGAATCATGAATCATGAATTGTATCATGAATCATAAATCATGAAACATGAATTGAATCATGAATCATAAATCAAGAGTCATGAATCGAATCATGAATCATGAATTGAATCATGAATCAGGAAACATTAATCGAATCATGAATCATGAATCATGAATTGAATCATTAATCATGAATTATGAATTATGAATTGAATCATCAATCATAAATCGAATCATGAATCATGAATTGAATCAGGATTTGAATCATGAATTGAATCATGAATCATGAATCATGAATTGAATCATGAATCATGAATCATGAATTGAATCATGAATCATGAATCATGAATTGAATCATGAATCATAAATAATGAATTGAATCATGAATCATGAATTATCAATTGAATCATGAATCATGAATAATGAATCATAAATTGAATCATGAATCATGAATCATGAATCATGAATTGAATCATGAATCATGAATCATGAATCAAATCATGAATCATGAATCAAGAATCATGAACGAATCATGAATCATGATTGAATCATGAATCATGAATCATGAATTGAATCATGAATCATAAATCATGAATTGAATCATGAATCATGAATCGAATCATGAATCATGAATCATGAATTGAATCATGAATCATGAATCATGAATTGAATCATGAATCATGAATCATGAATTGAATCATGAATCATGAATCGAATCATGAATCATGAATCATGAATTGAATCATGAATCATGAATCATGAATTGAATCATGAATCATGAATCATGAATCATGAATTGAATCATGAATCATAAATCATGAATTGAATCATGAATCATGAATCATGAATTATGAATTGAATCATGAATCATAAATCATGAATTGAATCATGAATCATGAATCGAATCATGAATCATGAATCAAAAATCATGAATCGAATCATGAATCATGAATCATGAATTGAATCATGAATCATGAATCATGAATTGAATCATGAATCATGAATCATGAATTGAATCATGAATCATGAATCATGAATCATGAATTGAATCATGAATCATGAATCATGAATTGAATCATGAATCATGAATCATGAATTGAATCATGAATCATGAATCATGAATTGAATCATGAATCATGAATCATGAATTGAATCATGAATCATGAATCATGAATTGAATCATGAATCATGAATCATGAATTGAATCATGAATCATGAATTGAATCATGAATCATGAATCATGAATTGAATCATGAATCATGAATCATAAATCATGAATTGAATCATGAATCATGAAACATGAATCGTGAAATATGAAGTGAATCATGAATCATGAATCTTGAATCAAATCATGAATCATGAATCAAAAATCATGAATCGAATCATGAATCATGAATTGAATCATGAATCATGAATCATGAATTGAATCATGAATTGAATCATGAATCATGAATCATGAATTGAATCATGAATCATGAATCATAAATCAAATCATGAATCATAAATTGAATCAGGATTCGAATCATGAATTGAATCATGAATCATGAATTGAATCATGAATCATGAATTGAATCATGAATCATGAATCATGAATCATGAATTGAATCAGGATTCGAATCATGAATTGAACCATGAATCATGAATTGAATCATGAATCATGAATTATGAATCATGAATCGATTAATGAATCATGAATTGAATCATGAATCCTGAATCATGAATTGAATCATGAATCATGAATTGAATCATGAATTGAATCATAAATCATGAATCATGAATCATGAATTGAATTAATCAATCATGAATCATGAATTGAATCATGATTTGAATCATGAATCATGAATTGAATCATGAATCATGAATCATAAATTAAATCATAAATCATGAATCATGAATTGAATCATAAATTGAATCATGAATTATGAATCATGAATTGAATCATGAATCATGAATCATGAATTGAATCATGAATCATGAATCGAATCATGAATCTTGAATCATGAATTGAATCATGAATCATGAATCATGAATCATGAATTGAATCATGAATCATGAATCATGAATCGAATCATGAATCATGAATCAAGAATCATGAATTGAATCATGAATCATGAATTGAATCATGAATCATGAATCATGAATTATGAATTGAATCATGAATCTTGAATCATGAATCATGAATCATGAATTGAATCATGAATCATGAATCATGAATTGAATCATGAATCATGAATCATGAATCATGAATTGAATCATGAATCATGAATCATGAATTGAATCATGAATCATGAATCATGAATTGAATCATGAATAATGAATCATAAAATGAAACATGAATCATAAATTGAATCATGAATCATGAATTGAATCATGAATCATGAATCATGAATCGAATCATGAAACATGAATTGAATCATGAATCATGAATTGAATCATGAATCATGATTTATGAATTATGAATTGAATCATGAATCATGAATCATAAATTGAATCATGAATCAGGAATTGAATCATGAATCATGATTTATGAATTATGAATTGAATCATGAATCATGAATAATGAATTGAATCATGAATCAGGAATTGAATCATGAATCATGATTTATGAATTATGAATTGAATCATGAATCAAGAATCATGAATTGAATCATAAATCATGAATCATGGATCATGAATCATGAATCGAATCATGAATCATGAATCATGAATTGAATCATGAATCATAAATCATGAATTGAATCATGAATCATGAATAATGAATTGACTCATGAATTGAATCATGAATCATGAATCATGAATCGAATCATAAATCATGAATCATGAATTGAATCATGAATCATGAATCATGAATTGAATCATAATTCATGAATCATGAATTGAATCATGAATCACGAATCGAATCATGAATCATGAATCATGAATCATGAATTGAATCATGAATCATGAATCATGAATTGAAGCATGAATCATGAATCATGAATTGAATCATGAATCATGAATCGAATCATGAATCATGAATTGAATCATGAATCATGAATCATGAATTGAATCATGAATCATGAATCATAAATCATGAATTGAATCATGAATCATAAATCATGAATTGAATCATGAATTGAATCATGAATCATGAATCATGAATCATGAATGGAATCATGAATCATAAATCAAGAATTGAATCATGAATCATGATCGAATCATGAATCATGAAACATGAATCATGAATCATGAATCATGAATCATGAATTGAATCATGAATCATGAATCATGAATCATGAATTGAATCATGAATCATGAATCATGAATCGAATCATGAATCATGAAACATGAATTGAATCATGAATCATGAATTGAATCATGAATCATGATTTATGAATTATGAATTGAATCATGAATCATGAATTGAATCATGAATCATGAATTGAATCATGAATCATGATTTATGAATTATGAATTGAATCATGAATCATGAATTATGAATTGAATCATAAATCATGAATTATGAATTGAATCATGAATCATGAATCATGAATCATAAATCATGAATTGAATCATGAATCATGAATCATGAATCATGAATTGAATCATGAATCATGAATCATGAATCGAATCATGAATCATGAAACATGAATTGAATCATGAATCATGAATTGAATCATGAATCATGATTTATGAATTATGAATTGATTCATGAATCATGAATCATGAATTGAATCATGAATCATGAATTGAATCATGAATCATGATTTATGAATTATGAATTGAATCATGAATCATGAATCATGAATTGAATCATAAATCATGAATTATGAATCATGAATCATGAATTGAATCATGAATTGAATCATGAATCGAATCATGAATCATGAATCATAAATTGAATCATGAATCATGAATTGAATCATGAATTTAATCTTGAATCATGAATCGAATCATGAATCATGAATGAAATCATGAATCATGAATCATGAATTGAATCATGAATCATGGATCATGAATCATGAATCGAATCATGAATCATGAATCATGAATTGAATCATGAATCATAAATCATGAATTGAATCATGAATCATGAATCATGAATCATGAATCATGAATTGAATCATGAATCATGAATCATGAATTAAATCATGAATCATGAATCATGAATTGAATCATTAATCATGAATCGAATCATGAATCATGAATCATGAATTGAATCATGAATCATGAATCATGAATTGAATCATGAATCATGAATCATGAATTGAATCATGAATCATAAATCATGAATTGAATCATGAATCATGAATCATGAATTATGAATTGAATCATGAATCATGAATCATGAATCATGAATTGAATCATGAATCATGAATTACGAATCATGAATCAAGAATTGAATCATGAATCATGAATCATGAATTGAATCATGAATCATAAATCATGAATCATGAATCATGAATCGAATCATGAATCATGAATCATGAATCATGAATTGAATCATGAATCATGAATCATGAATTGAATCATGAATCATGAATCATAAATCATGAATCATGAATTGAATCATGAATCATGAATTGAATCAGGATTCGAATCATGAATTGAATCATGAATCATGAATTGAATCATGAATCATGAATTATGAATCATGAATCGAATCATGAATCATGAATTGAATCATGAATCATGAATCATGAATTGAATCATGAATCATGAATCGAATCATGAATCATGAATGAAATCATGAATCATGAATCATGAATTGAATCATGAATCATGGATCATGAATCATGAATCGAATCATGAATCATGAATCATGGATTGAATCATGAATCATAAATCATGAATTGAATCATGAATCATGAATCATGAATCATGAATCATGAATTGAATCATGAATCATGAATCATGAATTGAATCATGAATCATGAATCATGAATTGAATCATTAATCATGAATCGAATCATGAATCATGAATCATGAATTGAATCATGAATCATGAATCATGAATTGAATCATGAATCATGAATCATGAATTGAATCATGAATCGAATCATGAATCATGAATCATGAATCATGAATTGAATCATGAATCATGAATCATGAATTGAATCATAAATCATGAATCATGAATTGAATCATGAATCATGAATCATGAATTGAATCATGAATCATGAATCGAATCATGAATCATGAATCATGAATTGAATCATGAATCATGAATCATGAATTGAATCATGAATCATGAATCATGAATTGAATCATGAATCATAAATCATGAATTGAATCATGAATCATGAATCATGAATTATGATTGAATCATGAATCATGAATCATGAATCATGAATTGAATCATGAATCATGAATCATGAATCATGAATCATGAATTGAATCATGAATCATGAATCATGAATTGAATCATGAATCATGAATCATAAATCATGAATCATGAATTGAATCATGAATCATGAATTGAATCAGGATTTGAATCATGAATTGAATCATGAATCATGAATTGAATCATGAATCATGAATTATGAATCATGAATCGAATCATGAATCATGAATTGAATCATGAATCATGAATCATGAATTGAATCATGAATCATGAATCGAATTATGAATCTTGAATCATGAATCATGAATCATGAATCATGAATTGAATCATGAATCATGAATCATGAATCGAATCATGAATCATGAATCAAGAATCATGAATTGAATCATGAATCATGAATTGAATCATGAATCATGAATCATGAATTATGAATTGAATCATGAATCATGAATCATGAATCGTGAATCATGAAGTGAATCATGAATCATGAATCTTGAATCGAATCATGAATCATAAATCAAAAATCATGAATCGAATTATGAATCGTA